>NW_027269284.1:4990000-5032500 GCF_023055355.1 Agelaius tricolor | reverse complement strand
TCCTTTAACCTGCATGTATCACTTTGTGAGGGTGATATGATCTCTGTTCACTACAAGACCACAGTTTTGTTAAGAGCTAAGAAAGACATGGGCTCATTTTCCCTTGAAGCTCCTGCCTCGAAACCAGTAGCAAACCAAAGCCATCGCTGCGCGAACCAAAGGTCACGTTGAGAAAAATGAAACCACATGTGACTAGAGCAGGGCTCCAAAGCCTCACCAACAAATTCATTTTGAGGCTCGTGCTATCTCTTTGAGGGGGGGTGTGTAGGAGCAGTCTCAAGAGAAGTGTCAACAAATATCTCTGAATTCTAATGTTAGCACCGCTGTAGCGTTTCAAGCGTCAACAGCCTGATGTACAATGTGGAATGTGAATTTCTATTAGTGAGAGATGGTATCCTGCTGTGCACTGGGAAGTTTGTTATCTGCTTCCCACCTTAAATTAGGACTGGCTGTCTGTAGGTAGCAGCATGTAAAACTGCTATATATATATATTCATTCATCAGGTTCATTGCAGGGCATTTCTCAATCATTTTAAAAGGAAGAAAAAAAGAAACAATGTCCTTTAGGGGGAATGCTCAACATGCTCTGTCATTGTTAATAACCCTGTATGCATTTAAGACAATTAATATTTACCTTACAAATTGTGGATAAAGTTATATTGGGAAAATGCCTGTCTGCACGTAGCATTATGATCAGGAAACTTCAGCTTCACAGATTGGAGAAAAGGGAGAATAAATCCATCCCCCATCCCCACTGTCTTTTTTTCCTTTTTACCTTTCATATTAATTTTACATTTTTTAAAAAGGCACCTTTTCCCAATGAAACAGAAAAACTGGAGTTGTGTGCTTTCAGCTTGGGAGAAAACAATGTTTACTATCATAGCATAGGGATTCTGTAAGCAGTGAACAATGAACACTTTGCTCACATGGCTGACCCAGTATTTCCAGCAGCACTCTTATTCAATTCAGTGGGACCAGGAAGGCAATCAACTCATCAATTGCTCATCATCAGCAACACAGAGCTGAAATATCAACATTTATTTTTCAAAACCCACAAAAGTTCAAGACAGATATTTGCTTGAATTTCTAGTTATTTTTAAATTTTTTGATAAAACTATAAACCAGCTTTTCTTCTCACTGCAGTCTCACTTTCCTCACAAAAGAAGCATCCTGCTCTGCATCTCTTGCAGAGGGCATGAGCTCTGTGTGTAGCTCAGCATGGGCTCAGCTTTCAGAGCTGTGGAATGCTTGATGATGCTTCTGTCTCCAGCTGAAAATGAATCTGGAAGCCATGCTCATTTAAACTTCTGAATTGGAAGAAAAATTGAAATAAAAATGAAAATTAAAAACTGCACACTGATAAATACAGAGGCCCTCAGTGGACAGAGATGTTTAAAAACTAATAAGTTTATGTATCAGTAGGATAATTCAGTCTGCATTCTTCATTCCCAGTCCCTCACCATGATTTTGTGTTTTGTACAATTTCAGTGCTACCTCCAGTTAAAAAGTAATCAAGATCTTTCTCTCTGACACTCTGATCCTCCTGCAGACAATATCTGGCCTCTAGTTTTGATTCACAAGCAAACATCACCATCAACCCTTGTCCTTCCTTCCTTTCTTCTGCCAAAGTCACAGGTGAAAATATTCAACATATCCAGTCCATAAGTGATTACTGAGTGGTGGTCTCTCAGGTCAGCACTTCCCATCTAAAGACAAAGACTTCTTAGTCTCACTTGAGTGGGCTCCTGACCCACCCTCTAATCCTTCTGCTCATTCCCCTCTCCCTCAGTTCAAGTGATCATTATCCAGTATCAAAGGCATTGCTGAAGTCCAGGTAGACAGTATCTAATGCATTTTCTTTGATTAGAAAATCATCTACCTTATCAGAGGAAGCTGTCAGGGTAATTTGGCACAATTTACCTTTGGTAGACAAGAGACAGATGGGAAGGGAATAAAAGGAAAACCATATGGAAGAAAAGGAAACCCATACAAGGAGTTGCTCAGCCTAGCAGGCAGGAACTGAGGCATGTCAGCACCATAGACACTGTCATTCTCTTTCAGTAGCTTATCTGCAGAGGGCTTCAAGAAAAAGAGGGCTTGAAGGAGAAGAATGCAATAGTAGTGATCCGAAATGAGGGGGTTGGAATAAGGAAAAGCAATGAGTCTAATTAATGATCACATTTTCCAGCATGGCTGCCAACACATTGAATGATGACAAATGTCAAAGGTGACCAGGAAACACAAAGAGTGTTAGTTTTCCTCATAGCAGGAAAGGTAAGAAATCAAATGTAACCAAACAAGTCAGTTTACATTTTACATAACAAGTAATTAAAACAGGGAACTCATGGAAACCAAAAGCTGAGACTTGTACAGCATGTGTAGCTGTGTGGAAGAAAAGTCCACCAAGAGCTTTCCAGCTGAAAGATAAAACCCCATGTCAAAAGGTTCTATGTGACAGACTGCTGGAACATAACAAGGCACCCTTCTGCAGAAAAGAACTCCTGGACCTGCTTACTTTTACCCTCTGCTCTTCCCTGGGAACTTATCTTCAGGTCATGTAGAGTTTTTTTGTTTGGCTGGATTTGTGGTTTTTAAAATTTACTTATTTTGTGAGAATAAATCTTTTCCTTCTAATTTTCCATAAGTGTAAGTGTTCTTGAGATCCTTGAGAGCTTCCCATGGATGTTAGACCAGCTTACATTTGGAGTTTTTCATTTCATCCCAGGAACAGGTCCATGGGCCTCGGGCAATATGATGTCCCAGGGTCAGGCAGGGATTTGCAAGTTTGGCTCTGCTCTGCTCTTGGAAACCACTTGGCCTCACCAAACCTACATCACACACCGAAGCAGCCCGTGGTGAATTATTTTCACCATCCCTGTGCAATCTCCTTTTCCTCTTTGAATCTACATCAATCATTTAGGAAAGTATTTTCTTCTAATTGTGCCTCAGGGGCTGATGAGCCATGGTCACTTTACGAATGAGCACTTGAACTCATATTCCCCAATTAGTTTTATTTTACCCATTAAGGATTTATGTCCAAAAGCTCATTGGCTGGTAAAATGCAAATACTTCTACCTTGACAGGAATGCCTAAAAAATTATTTGGAACTATATTCTATGAGGTCCCAAATGATTAGCAGTAGCAGCGTTCACTAAGACTAAAGACCAGCAAATAATAAAGTTACTATGCTAAACCAAACCTGTGTTGTGCTTTGATTTCTGTTTGAGGGTTGTACACAACTAATATAGAGCAGTAATACCAAAGCACTATTCAGTAAAACCCTGAGCAGTTACCATTTACAGTATATCATAGTCAGATGACAGCAGGAATGGTGGGAGTTCATTACAGGGACCATGAATTGTTGGAGGTAATTTAGATTACAATTTAAAGTTTAATTTAAAAATCTATCAACAAATGTGAAAGTGCTCGGGGAACATTTTAAAATGCACTTTAATCTCACCAGCACAAATAGCTTTTCAGAGCCCTAAACATCATCACCTGGAAAAACAGTAAAACTTTACTGCATCTTTAATTAAATTACAAACACAAAGGATAATTAACTTTTTTTATTTTTATTTTATTCATGCCATTGTTTCCCTTCAGAGTCAATATCTCCAAGTTGCAGGAACAGGATGTTATGAAGAAGTTTACAGCCTGCACATTCCCCCAGGATATTATTGCATCAAGCAGATGAAGTGCAATACATGTGCATGCATACACACACACAGACACACACACTGAATCCACAGAGGTACCAGAGACTGACTAGGAGGTTCACCAAAGCATGTAAGAAGCCTGGTTTGAAGAAAAGAAGAGGAATGAATCAATCAGCCAGCCAGCCGAAAAGGGAAGGCAGACTCTGCTGTCCTCGCCATGTACTGCAGGGGCCACACAGTTCACACCACAGGACAGCTGAGAAATTAGAATCCAGCTTGCTCAGCCTGGCCCCTCACAGAAATGAAGGCATTCACTCACATCTTGATTTACCTTGACTTCCAAGGCCCCATCATCTCAGCATTATTTTTTGACATTACCGATTCAGAGGACACTTACTGTTCTCCATGTTAATCAGCACCTCTGTACAAGCAACTGCAAAACCAGGTCAAATTCTTGGTGGGAATGGTTATCCCTAATGCTTCTGAGCTGTTGTTATAATTTTATTTTATTTTCAAATTGGACATGTCTGGATTCAAAACTGTCTTGGGCCATGACTCTACGAATTGTCCTTGGCAAGGCCCTGAGCACCTGTTTATATTGAGATATGTGCATTGGCATTGCCTTTAAAGGGTTTTATGCCAAAGCATGCAAGTACATGGTCATTTAGACAGCCTTGAACTGGGGAGCGTGTGAGAGAGACAGGAAAAAAATGCAGCCCCACGCCAGTATTTGCATAGCTTTACCTCCAAATCATAAGCACTTGGTGTTGCTCAGGTTGGTTAGAGATGTGTGTAGAACAGGAACATGAAACTATGCTGTCCTGATGGAAAGCTGCTGCTCAGAAAACTTTGCACAAACTGAGATCAAGAGCTTTGAAATTCTTTGAAATTCTGTTAAAAAAAAAAACCCCAAATCTCTGAAATAAGGCAATTTTGATGTCTTCAGCACTGGCACTTAGTTTTCCCTGCACCCAACAGGACTCCTCCTGCTTGAGGAGGAGAAATAAAATAAACTCAAACCTGTTCTCTTTCATAATCCATGATTTTACTTCAGGATACACCTATGTGTCTACAAACATAAACTGCAGTTTGGTGATATCTGTGCTAAGCTGTTGATTTACTGCCATAAGAAGAGGCCCATCACTGCCAGTTTTTACCAGCTGCAGATCCTACTCTGGCCTTCATGGTGCCTCCATATTCATTTGGCCTTGTGGTGTGCAGATCCAACTGGTTAATGCAGGGGAGAAAGTCTATTTTCTTGCATTGCTTTTACTCCAGACTGGCCAAGAAAATTATCTCAGAAGATGCTCATGCAAGTACCAAAAGGCACAGGATCACCTGGAGAGGGAAAAAACAAGACAGAGGTTTTCCCCTTTCACCTGCAGGGTGAAAGGGGACAGTATTGCATAATTTAATTTTATATTTCATATAGTATATTTCAAATATTACTTAATTTCAACAAGGTTGTTAACACACCCACTTTGGGAGTTTTAGCAGTTTTAACAGGGCTTTTTTGGGAGTTTTAACAGTTACTTTTAAGTGAAAGGGGATAGTATTGCATAATTTAATTTTATATTTATATAAATATATATTCATATATATATTCATATATATATATATATATGAAATATTATATATTTCAAATATTAAATGATTTCAAAGATATTGCTAAAATACCCACTCTGGGGCAAAGTGCTGGCCACAAGAGAGATGGGACTGTGAGCAGACACACAGCCTCTTGTTCAGTATCTCTGGGAAACAGGACTTCTGGGCCAGCCTTTCTTGTTACAGGATTTCATCAAAGGCAGTGTTACCCTGCCTGTTGTGCAGCCAAATGGCTGCAAAGTGGTTTCAAATCAGAAGCCATGGCTCCTGCATACAGCCACACAGCTTCCTCTCCAAAGGCAGATTGCTCAAGCCACAGGCAAAATAAATTTGGACCTGTCTGCAAAATACTGGATAGACATCCCAAGAGAAACACCTGACTCCATCAGAGTTTTTCTGCTCCTGGAGGGAACAATGAGAAATATTCCAAATTTTTGCTAACAGCTGAACCCCAAAGAATAAAAGACAAGAAGATATGTGTTCAGTTGCACATATGGGACTGAGCAGCTTTATGAAATCCCTCTCACGAGCCTTTGCTGCCCTCTGTACATGAATGAGTTACATGCTCAAGGCACAGCCAGCACCTTCCTAGGAGGCACAAACCCCCTTCTGAACAGGCTGGTCCTGCTCCTGACCCAGCCTTTCCAGCACTTACACACCCAAGGAATAACCTTCAAAGTCACCAGGAGTGCCCATGATGGGTGTGCACAGCCTCTTGTTTACACACAGAGAGGATTGTGTGATACTGAGATATCCCACGGGCAGGGGCACACCATAAAGACAAAATTATGTGTAAAGATGTAAAATGAATATTGAAGGAGCAAAGCATGACACAGGGGGGAGGTGAGAGGGAGGGACAGGGGCTGCCATCCTCTGGAAATAAGTGTAGGACTTCATTACATGAGAAGAAATAAAGAAATAACACAGAATAAAAGGAGCACCACACAAACTATATATCATTTTAATTAAAATCTACTATCTGCTAAATATATGTACAGCTGTTGGATTTCTTGAGCCAACTGATTCAAATAGGTTTCACAAGGGTTCACAGATAAGGAATTAAAAAATAAAATCAAAGGTTCCTTGATAACTAGCTGGAAACTGATCCCCTTTTGGGAAAGCCTTTATTTTATGTAAGTTAATATTGGAGGGGGTGTTGATCATGGAAGACAAGCTTCTTAATTCCTCTCAAATAAAATGAGCAGGCATGACATGGTGCTATCACAGAAGAGAAAGAGCTGCCTGTGTGTATTAAACGTTACTGCTTTGCCTGCTTAATTATTGGTTAATCTAGCAATTTAGCATGCTTCATTTAATTCTAATTAGGAGAATTAATAGGCAGGGAATAAAGATTTAAATAGACTGGCACAAAACAAAACTGAGCCTTAAACTGCTCTTGGAAACGCAGCTATTTTTTTTTAAATACAATTCTACAGCTCCTCATGTCTCTCCTCAGCAATGCTGCTATCTTAAATGAGAGGGTCTAGGTCAAATGGGTGATTTTAAAATACCCTGGACCCGCTCCTCACTTGGCATTAATGGGTGGAGCTGTGTGGATTTACACCTGGGATCAGGGTGTTTCTTTTCCCTCCTCTCTCTCCCTTTGAATCTAGACTTTGGGGTTTGACTTCCTACTCTGAAAAGGACATATGATATGGTAGGAGATTACTGTATTATTTTTTACACCTCTCTCTCACTTTCTGTCTTTTTTTTAAGAGCACTGGGGGTAGGAGATAGTTTAGTAGTGACACCATCCTCAGGAGTTACACACCATTCGTGTTAAGTGATGCCTTAACTCGTGGAATTGTAAATTATTTTATTCCTTCCTCAGTCTGATGCCTTCTTTATTTTCTCTCTCCTGGCAAAGCTTTGGGGGATGAAGACACGCTCCTTTTCCACTTCACCAGCTGGCTGCCTTCCATTCCTGCCGCCCCCAAATGTTCCAGCCTGATTTGCATGGTGTGTTTGTCTTTGCTAATCAAGCCGCGTACTCTGACAAGTCCTACGACATTGGACATGGCTGTTCTTCTAATTAAGGTGCTAATTGAATTAAATGGCTGTGGTAATGAGCAGATGAGCAGCATAAAAAGTAAAGAGTCAGATAGGCCAATTAACAAAAGAGCTGAGCATAATTATAACATTTAAAATACATGCAGCTCTGTACCAATATTGTTAATTGTTACAGGGGAATTTATGATAATTGGCTCAACAACAGGCATGCAGGCTTAACCTGGGATGGAGCCTGTAATTAAAAAAAATGATATTCAACACAAAATACAGAGCAGGGGTAATTAACACTTGATTTACATAAAATACGTGTATAAAGTGAAGCAGAGTACTGCACAAATCCTATGACAAACACAAATTCTGCTGCATGGTGGCATTTAGAAGTGTGACAAGGGTAGGAAACAGGCTAGAATTCAAGCTGCTTTCAGACCTCAGCATGGGTCACAGCTGACTTTCGAGACCTTATTGCATTCTGCTGGCAGAGTTTTGGCAAACTGATGATGCCCACCCTATTCAGCAGAATTACATCTGTCCTGGCCGTGGATGCTGCTGTGCCCCAGCTGTGGATGTGCTGCTCCTGCACAAGAGCACTTGGAGCAGCGTGAGCAGACGCCTGTGCTGGGAGCACAGCTGCCTGGGCAGGAAATCTCTCAGTTATCACATCTGGACTCTCCACCAGGGGCTCTACCAGCACAGGGAGAGCACCTGCAGCCTGGCTGGACCTTTCTGCTGGGGTCTTGCCCAGGGTGGCCGAGGCAAATCCCTAGGAAAAGCCCTGGGAGTGAGCTGGAGCCCAGGGTTCCGTTTGGAGGATGATGATTTTTCTTGTGCTGCCTGCAGAACTGTATCCTCCCTTTTTCTCTGCTCTTCCTTTGCCAGTGAATTGCCAGGCTCAGGCACAGTCAGCTCCCTCTCCCCTTTACTCAGCACAGACCAGAGATAAAAACATTGGTCTGAATTTTTTTCAGGCCAAGGAGTGGCCAAGGCCCAAATCCCCCATGGGCTGCTTAAGGTCTCTAACCACTAAACTAACATATATGCCAGTATTTGCCATTAAACCAGCAGACAGATAGCACAGCATCCTTTATCTCTGTGCAGTGGATGTTTGTAATTACCTTTAGTAAAGGTCTAGGCCTTGGAGAAAAGGCTCTACTCAGACATGTCAGTATGTTCAGACATCCCTACTGACATGTCCTGGACAGTCAGTGTTCCAAAAACCCAGAGTTAAAACCACTCTGAACCCACCAAAGCAAACTTCTGAGAACTCTCACTGTGGTTCTGAGGATTTTCACCCTCAGCCTGCAGATCCTCAGTGGCTGGAGAACAGTTGCATTATTGGATGTAGAAATGGCCCAAACTCAGATGCAGCTCAGACAAAAACATCATGTTGTGAAATATCATTATGTTTGAGGAGGGGAGGTTTCCCCTAAAACTGGAAAAAAACAGTACTGACATTGGCAATCTCGTGCTTCTCCAGCTTGTTGAAGGAAAACTACAAATTATTTTGGTGCAAAATATCTTCTCAGGCATGTTCATTGCCACCATGTATCCTTATCTCTTCAAGTAATAATTATGTACTGTGTGCAAAACCAAAAAAGTGCAAAGGGCAAATTAGAAGAATCTCAGTTATAGTAACCACGTGTCACAAGCAAGTTTACAGAAACAGTCAGAGGCATTTCAGGAGACTACAGAACACAAACATGTAGGTTTCTTTTTACTTTTATTTGTGCCCCTGCTGCCACTGACTACCCCAGCGTGCCCCTCTGCCTGCAGTTGTGCACAGCACTGAGACAATTGGAGGCTGGCTGCTGTCATGCAGATAAATACATTGCACTGCTCATCACAGTCATGTTTTGTCTCAATGTGAGTGGTGATGAAAAAGAGCAGGAAAAGAGCACAACAGCATTCATGATGATTTTTATAAAGCCTGTGCTCCCCAGTTGATGCCACAGCAATGTTGAAACCTCTTCAGGAGGCTGCTGTGGAAGGGTGTTGGTCATACGAGCAGAAAAAGGCCATTTTTAGCCATGAGAGCAGGAGCCATCCTCAGCCAGCAAAAGAGCCTGAGACTGGGGGTCTAAAATTTTGAAGTTGAATTGTAACACTGACAGAAGTGTTAGCCAGGGTTTTATCAGCATATATTTGGTTTTCTTTCCTTCTTCTCCAAGGCAATAGCCATAAACCTGTTCAGTCCACTGAATCTGACCCTGAGCCTGACTCTCCACAGAGAAAATTAGGAATGAACACGAGTACTGTAAGGAAGGCAGTCTGTAGGCAGTTGTCTGCCATGCATCACTGTACTGTTAATCACCATAAGAGGCTCATTTATCCCTACAGCCTCTTTGTGGGTCTTTGGCAGAGAAAAACAACGTGCTAAGCTAATTCTTGATATATATGTTGTTTTGGAATGGCTTGGATGTAAACAGGCCATAGAAAATTACACAGTGAACCAGTCCAGAAACAGAGATGTTAATGACCTGGAGAATTTGTGCATACAGATTCAAATCACCCCTTGTTATAGATATATTTTTTAATGTATCTCAAAATGTGTTAGGGCTGGAACAGGAACAAGCAAAAAGGTATAACATTTCCTAAGAGATCTTCACATTTTAGGTTCTGATCCTGCAAATGCTTAGGCACAAACCTAAATTAGGGTATCATTTCTTCTATTGAACCTAATGTGGCTAATCATAGAGGCAAAGTTGGGTGTGGGGCAAAGTGCTTGAGGAATCAAGATTAATTATGCACAAATTTTGTCACAAAACATACTGACCTGTGAGGCAAATTGCTGAAGCTCTACTGAGAGTATTGGCTGCAGCATGAACAACTGTACCCTTAAATAGTGCATTTACACACCTGTCTTGACAATGGAACCTTAAAACAGCCTTTTACTACAGATGAAGGCAGAAAAAAATTACATTGATCTAATTTCCTTGACTTTATAAAATGAAGACTTCAATGAATCAAAATACCTGTAATGTTATTCATGTCCTATTGCATATTTCACATAGACATAGACAGATTATTCAAAAATAATCCTCCCACCAGTACAATGACTAAACCCAGAATACTTAAAAGTAAAGTAATACTCAGCCAGTTGTTTCTAATATTTTTAAAAAATGTAGAATTCCATAATTTGTGCAAAATTCTAGAGTAGCCTTTATTTCTTTATTCATCAAACCTTATTGCTAAGTGATGATTGGACAGATGGTATGTGCTATGTGGGCTTTTTTTTGTCACAGGAAATTTTACCTGTTCACTGGTTTAATAAGTGCATATTCCCAACACAAGTTGTCAAATTTGCATGCTTCAAAATCAATTTTATCTGATGTTTTTCTTGCACCAAAAATTGCAGGCTGTATTATTTAGCCAGCATGAAAATTTCACTGAATAATTTGGCCAATAAAACATTCAGATCCACGTCCAAGGGCTGTAAATCTAATAGTAGGTGTAACAAACACATGAGAAGCAACAAGTGACCAGAGTTTGCAAGCCTCTGGAAAAGTTCTTTGGATAACTCAGCCACGTTCTCCAACATTTACCATGGCCACAAGACTATGATGCATCCCAGGGGTTTAAGGTGAAATACATTACCTTTTATTATGGGATAAGAATTAAAGTTAACAGTAATAATAAGAACAAGAAAGCTGAAATATAATCTCCAGAGACCATTAGGACATCATCTGTACAAAGACAAGTCCTAAGAAAATGTTTAAATTCAGGTCAAAGCCTAATGAAATTATGGAAATTTGACATGTGCATTTTATATTATAAAAATTCTATTTCATAAATCTCATTATATTTTACATTCTTATAAATATGGTAAAATAAAACAAATTTTATTTGATTTTTTTCTTTATAGAAAACAGATCCCAGTAATCTCAAAAATTACTACTTCAGTTTTGCAGAGACTTAAGTTTCTGTCAGGCAGATTGAAAAAATCCTGACCAAGCAAAACTGATCACTAGATAAGAACTCATGTTTGCAGAAAATGAGCTAAAAATTAGTAAAAAAAAAAAATTCCTAAAACCAGAATATTGAATATTGAATATTGGAGTCAATATTGCTCTAGCAACAATATCAAGAGCAGGAGCAGCTGCTCACTCATACTTTTCTTAGGCAAGTAAGACCTGCATAGGCTTCACCAAGACCTAAACATTTGCAGAGTGCTGTCCAGGCATATTTTCCTCTTGGTTCATATTTTCAAATTTTCCCAAGCATGTAACAGAACAGCAAGCAATGCCATCAGCTGACAGCAGAACCATTTCCTTACCTGTGTTCTGTCAGATCTGTAGGTTCATCCTCATCACAGAAATACACAGCACAGGGAGCTCCATCACTGAACCCAAGCACAGGTCTACAGAGGAGGCACTCACAAATATTTTTGGCTATACCAGGAAAAAAAGGGATAAGGCTCATTACTGATGTTTCTAGTGAGGGTTTACCCAGTGCAGGCAGCTTTAGGGAGTTCAGTAGTGTGTGAGTGCAATCAAAATGACAGAGAGGTACAATACCTTGGCTGCCAAATCATGCAGCTTCGGGAGCAGATGTTGAAGGGAAGGATAACACTTCTCAAAGTGAGGTCCCTGCAGGAGTGACAATGTGTCTTCAGAGGCTGGAGTGCCAGAGGACAGACTTCAATTAGCAAAGATCAGAAATGAGGCCCATAAGCCTTAGGAAGAAGAGGTTTACATCATGTGTTAAAAGCATGTCAACAACCACAACGTGAATATTCAGTAGAGGAGCTTTAATGTGAATATTTAACTTTTAATCTGTGTGGCACATATTTCACACCAGTCCACACATGCTTCAAGTTATAGTTTTTGTCCATGGGGATCAGCTGGATACATTCTCAATTCACCCTCAAAGTGACCTTAGTTTTAGTGATTCAAGTATATTATAGGCTTGGTTAATTAGCTCCAAAAATGCCATGAGCAAAGAAAGAAAGTGAAAAAAGTATGGCCATGACCCAGGCTGCAAATACGGAAGAAATCTTCCATAACAGGAATGTTTAAAAGAAAAAACCTTTTACAGTGTAACTGTAACCTGGCTGTGTAATTTATATGTATTGGGAATCTTTCAGCTGGCCAGAGATGTTATAATTATACCACAGGAATCTGACTATGAATTTGGCATATCAGTTTTGAAAAGATGCCCCAGGGCTTCTAAGCTCCCATAATTTTACTTGAGCAGTAATGGAATAAATACAATCTAGATACATGTTGCTGTTCTTCAGCATAACTACTTCTTCAGGCAGATTTGCCATAATGCACTCTGAACAGAAAAACTATGACTCATTTACAAATGTAATTTCAATTGAGGATAGTTTTCCAATCTTCTTTCATTTGAGTCTCCATTGAACTTCTTCTCCCTTTTGATGGCGTGATTAGACATTGTGAGAGCTGTTGCAGATTAGTCAAGCACAGAGAGAGAAAATTGGGAAGGATGTTTTATCAGTGCACGTCACAATATATGAAAGCAGATGTGTATGCTCTGAGCTGTTCCCTCAAATTACTGTTATGGAATAATTTAGCCCTTTTGATTCTCACAGATTACTGCTTCCACTGATCATGCTGTCAAAATCAAAGTGAGCACTTCATTCCGCTTTTATTCATGCCAGATCTATTTTGCTTTCATAATGAGCAGATATTACCACTGCACAAAGAGGATAAAGACATTCACAGTGATAGATAGGCGAGAGATTAAATGGGATCTTTATGACTTCTGCAGCCATCAGTTTTGACTGTGCGATAAGACGAGTCGAGTTGGGCACTGATTTGTTCTTTATTGGAGCCAATATTAGCATGGGCTTGCCGCTGCGCAGGCTGATAAAATCCATTTAAGGTGGAATCTGTATAACAATTCACGAGTTACAGGAACTTCTCCTATAAGATGCATCTTCAGCAACCTCAGCAAAGGCAAAATAAGTCATTTTAACCATTATAACTCCCTACTTTCTGTGGCAATACTCAATTAATAATTACTATATAATTATGTGATTTATCAACCTAGATTCTAGAATAACAGATTTAAATCCTTATGCTCAAATTACCCCTTAGCTTGCCATTGTTCTAAGGTCAGTTCGGGCAAACCTTTAAAATCCAGGCCACACCTGATTCACCCAAGTTTTAGAGGTTGTCTGGCAAAGTTTCTCCATTTTGGCTACGGGCTTTCCACCTGCCTCACAGTCCTGTTTCCCTTACAGGGCTTCTCTCACCTCTTCTCCAGCCTGCAGAAAGAGCAGTGTTACATGTCCATGGCTTGCAAGTCCTTTGCCATAAAAGGTCCCCTAGAAATACTATCAGATAAAGGCCAGTAAAGTGTTTTACAGGGAAATTTGAACAGCTTCCACTGAGAAGCTGAGACTTTGATAATAAGCATTGTCCTGCTTCATTTTCAAATATCTCAGAGTGGGGTTGTAGGTCACATGTCTTTCTGGCAGCACAAGTCTTGCTGGTTTTGATTCCAGCAGCAGATTACAACGAAGTTATGGAGGGAGCAGCACCTGAACCCTGCCATCCATCACCACTGTGGGTGCTGGGATTGCCTGAAAATGGGAGTACAGGAGACGTGGATTTTCATTCTGCAGTTTGAGGCTCCTGGGACCCAGCCCAATTGCTCAGCTGAAGGTCCAAGCACATTTTCTCCTCTTTTCTGCCATGGCTGGAGGAAAGAGTTGTCACAGATGAACTGTGATCTAGGGATTAGGATCAGCATCCAGAGTTTCAAATGGTATATAAATACATTATAGTCAAGTTATCTCTGTATTTTTGACTCGCAAAAAAGTCTTCTGAGGTAAAGATTTTTTAGGAGATCAGAGTCTGCCATGATTCTGATATTAATTATAAAGGGCTGAAGGGGTTGGGGCACTTCCAGATGCCAAATCAATTCTGTCCTGTTTCAAAACAAAAGCATTTTTTTAACTTAGAATATTTATGTAATTTACTGTTCCTCTGGATTATGAGTGGGCCCAAAAACATCAATCAAAATCTCGCTGAACTTGATCTTGTTCCAATTCTTTCTGAAGCTCACTCTGACACGTTTTCTCTAAGCAATGCCCATGACCCTACCCACATCCCACGAGGCCTCTACAAATCCTCCAGCCCTGCACAAGGCTACTCAGAGCTGATCCTGTGTGGTTTTTCACTTCAGTCCACATCAGGAGCACATTCCACACCTGTTAAACCAGCACACACAACACAGCCACAAGACAGCAACTCTTTTTTTGCTTCTTCTGCTTTTATTATGATGAACTAGCTCAAGTGCTTGGAAAAACATAATTTTTTTGGTATGTTTTTCAGCATGCTGAGGAAGAAGTTGGTTAATACCTACTTCTGTAGGTAAGTAAAGAGACAGTTACAACTCCCTGTGATGACTTGGCCATATATGTAATTTCTTGCACCTGTAATTACAAATTATATATGTAGTTATGATTCATATATTAGCCAACATTTAGTTTCAAAGTATAAGCCCAACCAAGTCAGTGGACATCATGGTAGTCACTATATAGTGAGCCAAAACTTTTATGGACAACTGAAGAATGGCAAGGTTGAAAAAAACATAATACAACTCAAACCTAGATAAGTGAAGCATGCAGAAGCAATGATTGACTTTATATCTGTATTAACAGACAGGTGAATGGAGAACCAACAATAGCACAACAGCCACATGAAGTTCACAGTCAGCCCCAGCCAGGAGTGCTGAGGTCTCTCATCACTGGCTGAATTTAAGGAGACCAACAGATCCTTGTCATTACTAATCTCATATTTCTTCCTTATTTCTTCCATATTTCTTCCTTATTTCAAGTTCTGCAAAAATTTGGTATTTGAACCAAATTTATTATCTATTTTTTACAATTCATAGATTTTCTGGACAGAAACGCAGGCTTGATATGACATTTTGCTGTAAGACAACGAGAAATCCAAGGTTTTGAGATAGAAATTGATTATTTCAATTAAGTCAACATCATTCCCTTGCACAGACAATACAACCCCAACAGACAGTGCCTTCCACCATATATAACACTCCAGATTAATACTGACAAATGACAACTTCCCATTCTACATTGTATTACCAGTATCCTGTAGGTAACAGTCGTAAACAATTTTCTTGTATTCACCCATGGAAAGACAGATCCCCTGTGGTCTTAAACAACAGGGGATGGATGATTCTTGCCCCCAGCACAGTCGGCAGGGCTGACCAGAGGCAGGGCTATGGCAAGGTGCTTGTCCTCACAGACATGTGCCACCTGTATATAGCAGTTTATGACACAAGTATATGGCAGTGTAGAAGACCCTATCAAGAAAAAAAACAACTATCAAGTAGGTCACTGTACCTGCTGTGCACATCTTAATGTTCCTTAGTATCTTTTCTTAGGCAATTAGAGAGTGAATCAAAAGAGTTATTTAAAGAATCTGGTACTGTGAACATCTACAGGAGTTCAATTTATACCAATGAAAAAGTTCTTACTAATTTGGTCTTACTTTTACTCATCTGAAAGAACACAAATAGATCCGAGATTGGTGTTTTCCTGTTACTTTAAAAATCCACAGATGGCCTAAATTCTTTAATTTCATGAGATTCCAAAAATGATTCCCTGCTGTGATTAAAGAAAGATGCTTAAGAACTGGGGTAAAGTTCTGGTTCTCCTGGGTAAGACACCTCCAGTCTAATAATGTATCATTTATTCTCTCCATTTTAATCTCATCAGAGAAATAACTGTTTAAACACTAAAAAACTAGCATTGCCTCTACATACAGAGGTTTTGGTGGTTGGGTCTTATTAACAATGAAATGACAAATGTTGCAGCTCATAATGCTGTCTTTTCTGTGAGGACACATGTGGAGACCTGCTGCTCACACCTGCTTTAGGAAAGGATTCCACCCAGACACATTCTCACACCTTCTGGCCTCAGCAAACTGTTGTGTGTATAAATAAAAGAGGAAATACAAAACTGTGAGTGATAACTTTGCATACACACAAGCATCTTTCTTCCAGACAAAGCATTTTGTCACATCTCTTTTTCAGCTTCCCATCCTGTAAAATGAGGATAATCTTAATAATCTCATTGACATGGAGAGAAATTACCCAGCCTTCAAGAAATGCCATAAGAGCTTTGAAGGGTTTGTGTTACAGTAACAGAAAATATGAACAGAGAGATGATACACAAATAATGGAGCAGAGGAAGTTAGTGAGACAGGAGCAAGATACCCCATCCTCAAAACACAGTGGAATGTGAAGCCTGTGGAAATTCAGTGAGTATTTGATATGGCAATCAAAAATGTATCTGAGATAAAGCATGGCTATAAAAACAGTCATAGTCATTCATCGTAGGTGTCATTAAATATGACCACAGTGTGATTTGTGCCAGTGTTATGGGATTGATTTCATCTGTGTCTGGACTGCTCACTGTGTTAATTCCATCAGTAAGTCATTTTATACCTTTGGTATGGAGTGACTGGGTATAAACTCCCAAATTTCTAAACCAATGCCCACAGCAAGCCCCACCTGAGCTTTCCATCATGGCCTGGGGGCTTTGCTCCCCATCCTTCCAGACAGCAGTGCCATGGACCTGGAGCATGTTTGGGAAGGCCAGGGCAGCTCCTCCTGCTCCCAGCATCAGGAGCTTTCACACAGCTGGCCCCAGCACTGGGAGAATCCCCCACAGCACAGGCTTGTGCCAAAGGCATTGCTGTCACCACAGCTGGATTGATCTAAAGTTTAATTGGGATGATATTAAGAAATGGTAATAATTCCTGACATGAGTGAGTGATGGGCTGGTGCCATTCTCAGCAGAACATTATTTTCTTTGCTAGAGTTACCTTAAGGAGATAAGGAAACACATTAAGAAGGAACTTAAGCCATTATTCCAGGTAAAAACCAAGGAACTCAAGGTAAAATATGATCACCCATTGAAGGATTTGTGGACATGACTGCAGGTAGGTATGTGCCATATGCTGAATGCTATATCCAACAGAGGCTTTTCCATACTTGTCCTAAAATGAGACATTTGTAAGTAGAAGTGTTTTCAAAGGCCAGGGAAATGTGACTTTCAAGGACAGTGAATTGTCAACATACCTGAGAGGCTTAGGGAAAAGAGGGCCATCTGGAATGAGTTATTTCTATGTCACTTGACAATCCACATAAATGAAAGCAGGAGAAATTAGAATATGCAGCTACAAAAGTAGCTTCTCATTCAAGTTCCACCCCTAAGAATCATTAACGTCACAAGCGTGTGGCAAGGTATAAACCAAAATTGTTCACTTGACCTAATATGCTTCCTTTATAACAGCTGTGAGATGTCCAGGCCCTACAGCATTGAGGAGAAGAATTGGGTTTGTGTTTGCATGCATCAAAGAAAGAGCCAAAAGAGCAAAAGGCCCTTAGGAAAAGCCTTATGAAAACTGAGAGGTTGTGTTTGCCCAAGATTTCTCTTTGATTTAGAATGATGAGAAGCTACAGCAGCTCTCATTGCCTGGCTCCTGCCCAGATCAGGGACCCAAGACAGTGCAGCCTTAGTACACAGAGTGGAGCAGATGCTCCCACAGCCCAGTTATTTGTGTACTGACTTTAGAGGAGCCATTCACAGAGCCCCTTCTGAGCTCTGGGAACAAAAAAAAGTCACATTAAGGGGTGCACAGTCCAGAAGGGGCCCTGACGGATGGGCACAGGCAGTGACAGGGAGAAACAGGCACTGCCAGAATCACCAAATGAGGAAAGAGATGCCTCTGCCTTCCTGTCTCCCCTGATTTGCAGGAAATGCTGCTGGTGACATTCCCTTGAGCCCATGCCCTGCAGCTTTGGAGTGTCCCAGTGCCTTTGGGCAGCCAGGCAGCTTAAAAGAAGACCAGCAGTTTATATTTGCACTAAAGACTGCTGTGAAATCGAGTGAGCAATCTGCATTTGGGTAAATGTGTTGCCATGTTGCCTTTGGTGTGTAATTGCTGTGCTGCTCACAGCACACAGCCACCATGCCCTGCACATTCTCCTGTCCCTGCTGAGGAGCACAGACACACAGACACAATGCTGAAAACAGCATTGTTTTCACTTGCTGTTGAATGACATCCAACCACCTAACAACCTCTCCTGTCCCCTGATTTAAGCTACTGTTAAAATTCAAAGTTTTAGCAGGGCAGGAGCAAAACCACTGTAAAAGTAAAATCCAAAATGTGGCAGAGAACTAGAAGATGAAAGGAAGAAAAACAACTGTTCCTCTTGTTAAATTCAATGGCAGTAAATCCCCTTCTTTTTTTCCAGTAGGTTTTTTTTTTTTTCCCAGAAATAATTTACAGTCCAAAACGTATCTCATGGCATACAAATCAATCTCTATTGAGCCTGCCTGCCATTAGAGAAGGTCCAGAAGGGAAAGAATAAAAATGAACAGCAAACAGTTGCATTCTGACACATTTTTCATTTTGAAGATGTTGTTTATAATGTTTAAATAAAAGTCCAGGTTGTCCTTCAGATTTGCCCATTTTGCAGTAGGGCCAGTGGACTACCAGGGGGTTTTTCCTGCTGCAGAGCATCTGGATCAGGAGCTGTGCAGATGTGCAGGAACTCCAGCAAGCCTAAACCACAGAGTGACAACACCAGCAAACAGCCATCAAAACAAGACTGTGCTGTTTCAGCCCTGATTCCAAAACAAAACCAGCTCCCTTTGCTCCAAGCAGCGTCTTTTAAATACTTTGATGAAGTTTCCACCTTAAGGATTGTGGGGAGGAAAAAATAGAAAAGCAAATTGCAGAGTGTGGTGTGAAGTACTGGGATCCTTGTGACAAATACTAATGTATAAATCAGCAGCCCAATCCAGGCCCGGGCCGCTGATCATGTTCTTTGCTGAAATGTCACCTGTTCCTATCTAACGATTTGCATAATGCAAAGCTTCTCACTCGTAAAATACAGATTAAGAGGGGAAGCAAAGAGTCATTCTCGAACCATGGAGCCATTTCAAACTGAAAAAAAAAGTCTTTACTATTAACCCTGTCACAGCCACAGGCTTTATTCCTCTGTTTTCTATTTAGCTCCATTGGGAAAAGGAAATAACCAGTAAGAATCCAGCCTTTTTATTGGTTTGCTTCATTTCTGTTAGACTCTTAAATTTAACATGGAAAGAAGTAAAATAATTAAAATATTTAACACTGGAAAATTAGTGAAACATTTGATTAGTCTCATAGAGCCTGTCTGAAATGCATGGACATCTGGACATACATAGACAGATTCCCGTGAGCTTCAGTGGGGTAAGGCTCCAGTAGCCATTTTGAGGAAGTTTCTTTACTATTTTTGTCCCTGTAAAACTTCTTAATTTACCATAAGGTGTATGTCTCTGATTGCTATCTCACTGCCTAGGAAGAAGGAAGTGGGGGGGGGGGGGGGGGGGGGGTGTCTTTTTTCTTTCCCTGCAGTGAAGACAACAGCACTTACATCCACAGAAATTTCTTTTAAATCATCTTTATGCAGCATTGGCTTTATATTGCTAATAAAATGCATTCAGAGTGCAGCTGGAACTTCAGACACAAAACCAGAAAGGTGTATTGGACTGACTATTTCAGATTTGAAAACAATTCTAATTGTTAAAGGTTAGAATGAGGCTTATCCTTTCCTACATTATCCTGACAAAGACTGGGCTCCTGCAGGGCTCTGGTCTTGGCCATCAGCAGGAACTGGGTTCTGGCATTCATTTGGCCCAGGGTGGTAACTCCTTTACTCCAACTGACTGTACTGTTCTCAGGCAAAGTTTTCAAGGGATGGAATCTGTTTTCTTGCAAGAAATTCAAACTTGCAAATGCATGTATAACACAAGGGCAGCCTGACATTGTCCTGGCTGCAGCATGTGCCGTATCTTTTACAAGGACTTTTTACAAGGACATGTAGTGATAGGACAAGGGAGAACGGCTGTAAACGGAGAACAGGTATAGAGCAGATGTTTGGAAGAAATTTTTTACTGTGAGGGTGGTCAGGCACTGGCACAGGTTGCCCAGAGAAGCTGCAGATGCCCCTGGATCCAGGCTGGACAGGGCTTGGAGCAGCCTGGGATGGTGGAAGGTGTCCCTGCCCATGGCAGGAGGGTTGGAGGGAGATGTTTGGATGGTCTCTAAGGTCCTTTCCATCCTAAACCATCCTGTGATTCTATGACAATCATCTCCCCCAGGCCAGCTGTGCCTGGCAAAACCTGCCCAAGATATTTGGCCTGGGCAAGGTGTCTTTTATAATATTTTAAGACCTCTACACCTAAGAGACAAGTCTGTGTGTGCTGTTGTGACAGGGTGGGAGATGGGAGCACACATGAAAGCTGCCACATCCTCAGTTTGACTGCCTGCAGAGCAGCCCTGGGGGTTTTCAGAGAAACCAGGTTTTATTTTGGTGTTCCCTACTGGGCTATGGGTGCCAAAGCCCATTAGCCTTCTGGGAATTGTGCAAAGTTTATCTATTTCTCATGGTCCTGAACTTCAAGTTGCTGAAGACTCCTTGTTTTTTTCTGGCAAGAGAAATTTGTCACAATGAACTTGCTGCACCTCAGGCACTTCTGCTCCTTTCAGGAGGCTGCGCTTGTTCACTCACCACTGATTAAGCAGTTCCATGATTTTGTCCTCAAGATTTTTAAATCCTGGGGAGAATAAACAGGAAAACCTGAATAACCCAGGCAATAAGGCAATAATAAAGACTGAGGCTGCAGCCTTTTCTCATTGGCACACCCCTGGGGCAGAAGGGATAACTATGCCACTTGTGAAACTAAAGGTTGGGTCAGCTACTTTGGGATAAAGCAGAAAGCTTTGAAATATTATATATTTTCTGCTTATTCAGAGATTCTTTTCTGATTATGCAAATCTGAACAAGAATATGAGTTTCAAAATAACCTGAAATTCTAAGAGACCTTAGGAAAGGAAGTATGGTAAAATGCAAAGTATTTAAGGCTTGAAGGTGTCACACAGCAGCAGAGACTCTTACATGATGCTCAAAGATGAGTTTAGACATAAAATTCAACACTGATTTCCATGTGTTTTTCTTTTCAGAAGGCTTTTCAGAAGAGGTAACCCTTTCCCACAAAGGGTTACTCCCTTCCTTCCTGCCTGTTTTCATGAAACTAGTCAGAAATTTCTCTGATCTTATCAGTTCAGTGAAGATTGTCCAAAAAACATGACAAAAACAGGAGAAGCAGTGGCATATAGGAAAGGGCTTGATGGAGACAAAGCTGAAGATGGAAAATAAGGGGATTCAGCTGATAAGAAGAAACTGAAAAGGGACGTCAGAGACAAATTTTACGTCACTGCACCAAAAATTTTACATAGGCTTAATTCTAGATCATATCAGTATGGGTGTTACTGCTTGTTTCCCTCCTTAATACTCTCATTTCATAGTTGATATTTCAATATCCAGTCTAAAAAGAGATACTTTCTGAAGTCAAGGGCAATAATCTAGGATTCCAAGAAATGCAACTTGGAAGAGAATCCAACCAGATTCCAAGAACTGATATCCATGGAGACTGCCAAAGGGACAGTGTTCTGTAATATTTCTAATAAAAATAGGCACAGTGATTGCAGAAACATTAGCAGAAGTTACTAGGAACACTTCCCTACAATCTGTCTGGGATCACCTGTTCTTCCAGGTACTTCCAGCTTTCTGATGTGGTACAGGGAGGTAGAGCAAGGTGAGAATAATGCTAAGGAGGCACAGACTCCCATTACATCTGGACTTTTTCCTCTTGCATCATCACTTTCTTCTCCGTTAGTGAATCTTGATCCCATTCTCATCTTTACTCTCGAGAATCCCCTGGCAGATTGCATAAAGTAAATCCTCTTCCTGGAAGTCTGTGGACTAGATGGTCTAATGGGTCTTCTCCATCTCACACCTTTGATTTTTGTCTTTATAAAGTATCTCACTCCCTGTTTCCCTTTCCATCTCCTTCTGCAAATTGAGAATGGCTGAGGGGAAGCTTAGAAGAGAAAGAACTGTCACTTAAACTCTCTGCATCACTCAGTCATTCTTATAAAAGGGGATCTCATATGGCATCAGCTCTGCCAGGAAAGCCAAGCCACTCAAAATTTCTCTATATTCAAGACGTGCAGAATAAATTACAAAGACCACGTTTGTCCACAAACACATCTCTTTTGGAAGGAGCACTGCTGCTTGGAGATGCTGGTAGCATGTAAGCAGACACAGTCACACACACACAGAGCCTTCAGCATGCATAAAAATGCACCTGCATCTTTCATAAAAGCTTGGGGGAATTGCTACATGAGTGTTTGTCTGGCACAGGGAGAGCTGTGGGGTTCTCTAGGCTGGTCTGTTGTTGGCATAAGGGTCTATAAACCAGTGCCTCTGGACACAGGCTAAGTTACCAAATCTAAATTCTATCTTAATTTACACTGTCCTTTTTTAGGATTATGGTTTTGACACCAGGACAATTCATTCAACCTGTTGCACTTTTTAATGCAGAAGTTGCTATACTAACTCTGTTCTTCCCACAGCTGAAACTGAGCTGTCTATAGCCACACCCTTAATCAACACAGGTCTCTTTAATTGATATCCCTTACCTCACATGGAGGCTGTTATTGATGTCCAGCACGGGCAGAGCAGTGGCTGCAGCACACCTGGCACTGACCCACAGATGTGGTTCTGCCCTCAGACTCAATGGGCAGCTGTGAATATTCACTTCTGGCCAGCCAAGCACTGAAATACAGGTTTAAGTCACAGAGTTAATTGCTGAATTGGTAGCAGAGCCAAGTGCTATGAGGTATTTTTCTAATATAAGAAGTAGACTTTTATATTTTCAGCAATATTATATAACATATTCTCTTCTGTTGGAATTCCATTAATACTTCTATACTTTTCTTAGCATTGCTGAGAAATTTCATCTCATTCCATAGCAATATCTAGGATTATCACACACTGCTTATATTTATCCAAGTTAAATGTTGTTTTACACAAGCTGTCTATGCAAAATAATAATAATAACAATAATAATAAAGATATTAGTGATTGCTGTGCTTAAGTCTGAACAAAAGGTGAGCTGTGTTTCTACTCTATGGAGAATTTTAATAATCTTCACGGGGGAAAATGGAGGAACAGACATGAAGAGAGGATCAAATGGGTTGCAGGGTCAATGCATATTATCTGAAATATTTAATGGTTATAGTTCTGTCCAAAAGAATAGATGTGATATGATCATTCTCTCTTTTTTTTTTTTTTCTTTTGGACTAGTACTGATCAAGGAAAGTGAGTGATTTTCCCCTCCAGTTCTTTCCCTCTGCTTCTCTCTCTTGAGAACACTTTTTTGCTGATTCTCATGGCTGAGATTACAGTCCCATTTACAAGATGCATCTGTCTGTCTTAAAGTGGACCAATGTGCAAGATAAATAATAAGATTATTTTCTATGCTCAATTACAAAAAAAAGTTCAGGTTTACATAAATGCCATTTAATGATCAGGTTCTTTCTTATAAACATCTCAAAAGTAAGATGTTCATTATTTCATTGAAACTGTAGCATTTTCCCTGCAGATTCTTACATTTTCTAGGATATGAAAATCTGCATTAAAAATATCCCGAGTTACAGAGCTGCACAGATACAAAAGACAGAGACCATTAGACAAAACACCCCAAATGAGATGTAAAACATCTTATTTTAAAACCACCACATTGCATTCACCCTCCTGCAGTGAATCCTAAAATTTACTAGAGGTAAAATTATTCCAAGGTCAACTCCACTGTGTTTTTACCAAAAACCACTGAGGAAAAACACAATGGGAAGCAGAAGAAAATCTTTTTTTGTCCTTGATTTTCCCTTGAATGGAGACAATCTGCTGGAATTTGCATTATACACTCAGGGACCCATTCCCTCCCTTCTGCCTTAACCACTCACCCCTGCTGGAGGAGTCAATGGGTGCTCAGTGTTCCTTGCTGAGGCAGAATTGATTTGCTTCTGTTTCAGATGCTCAGATCTCAGCTCTTCACAGTGCAAATAAATTGACAACTTTTCCAAACTAGGAACAACCTGCTTTCCCCCTGTAATCTCCGATAACAGAATATATGTATGTGAAATATGCATCTTACAGGATAGAATAATTCAGTTTCAAGTACCCTACAATGATCATTAATTTCAGCTGCCTGTTATCAGCATCTTACTTGTTAAAAACAAAAAGAAATCCCAAAAGTGTGGGAGGGAGATGTAAAAAAAGAGTGAAAGCTTTTTGCCTGTACAGCTAATATTAGGAAAAGTGATATCTACAAAAGTCTGGTCCCTGAGCCCCCTTTCTAACTAACCCAGTGGTCACCTAGCCAGTGGTTTGGTGTAGATTTCCTGGGAGAACAAGCCCTTGGCAGATGTTTCCAAGCAGCAATACTTGCAAAGGAGTGGGTATTCCCTGTGGTATAGATCATATGTATAAAACCACAGCAGTTATTTTTTATTTTAGATGTTTGGTTAAGATATCAGAAAAGAGGGATGGAAAAATCTCCTCAATATATTTAGAGCCAGCCTGTGGTCCCTCTTTGGACTCCTCCTTCATCCCTCTTCTCCTGGGAGCTGCCAGGTTTGGTGGCTCTCAGGCACCTGTGAGCTGAGGGCTGCTCCCACCACCCCAGGCACTGCCACCCCCCTGTGCCCCACCACTGCAGATTTTTTTATGCTCTCAGGCAACCTAGTTATTTGTTTATGCTCCTGCACAACATGATTTCCCAGACAATACCTCAAAAATTCATCACAGAACTTAAATAAGAAGGAAAGAAAATAAGCATGAAGGTAGCCTGTTCTTTAGGCCTTTCCTTCCAGTTTCCAACAGCTGGAACCTGTGGATGTTTTTAGTATTTTTCCACATCAAATGAGACACTTACTTACCCATACCATAGGACAATAGTGGTAAAAATTTCCTACAGCCTATCTGAGATCATGGTGCGCAATGCAGGAAATAGTGAATGGATTTCCAACTTGTGCAATAGTCCTGTATTTAAAAAAAAAAAGGTGTCATTATACTATTAAAAATCTCCTAAAAATTCAGAATATTATTAATATTTTTAAAGCTAAACAAGTGTTTTGTCATTCAAGATCCAATTTTTTTCTTGAGATTTTATTTCTGTTGTTGATGCAGGAGAGGTGACAGTGGAATAAGGCAGAGCAGGATGATCTGACCTCTCTATAGAATTGAAGTCCATGACAAACTCATTCATCTGCTCCTGTTATACCCCAAAAAGGGCAACCAGCAGATTTGTTGAACAATTCAGAGTGTCTAGAAGAGGTTTGATAATCTGTGCCCTGGATCTATGCCTCTGCAGAGGAGCCTCTTCCAGTGCAGGTGTCCAAATGGCAAATTCCAATACAAGGTGAAATTGCTGCTACCCATGGTCTCTGCAGAGGTTTTCTCATCCCTGACAGCATCAATTATTTATTTAAGTTTGATTGTGCAGCAATTCAAATTAGTATAACTAAGGGTGTGTCTAGACCCAATTTAAACACAGGATGGAAAATAGGGATGTCCTTTCCACCTCTCTCAAGTACAGGGGTTTGTTCATACCAGTACAATTTTTAGCTTTCTGCAAGATTATATTTTTCCCCTCAATTAGCACCTCTGTCAAAGTCTCCTGAAGTCAATGAGAGGCTTTTCACAGACTTCATTAGATTTTAGATCCACTCAAATCCTTCAGTTCATGACCTGTAATGATTCCAGGTGGCTCTGGTGGAGCAGCGCTCTGAGCACCATGCCCATATACAGATGGACAAGTTTTCTTCCCACTGCATTGCCCAAGCTACTATTTGCCATTTTCTTAAAATGTCTCAAATTTCCCACTTCAGTCACAGTTAAGAAAGTGGAGTTGGCACTGAATTGCTTTGAATTTCCTCCTAGTCAAAGGAGGAGTTCCTTACAACAGCTCAAGCAAAACATTTATTTTACTACTATTTGAAGAAAAGGAAAGCAGGGGAGGCACATTTTCCTTCCTTGGGATAAAAGGATGCTTTGGATGCACGTCATGAAGTTGCTGAATTCTTTCCTCTCCCTGGATGTCTCTATCCAAGCAGCACTGAAAGGATACTTGTCTGTCAAGCTGGTGCTGAGCTCCAGTTTTCCCAGCCTGGAAGCTGCTCCTACCCCTGCTCTAGGCCCAGGACCTGCCATGGGTCACCTCTGCTCAATGCCACCTGCCATGGAGACAGCGCAGCCTGGACAGAAAAGGGGCAATTTTTTGCTCTAGTTGCCTGTTGGAGACAAGACATGACCTCTGGAAAAGATCACAGAGAATACTTACAGAAAAGAAAATTCTAAATATGTGCTAAGAGGGTATGATAGGATTATCCATCTCACAGTATTCACAGAACACAGAGCAGAGAAGGAAAATCTCCCTCTGAGCTCAGACACAGCCAAGCCACTCTGTTACTTTAGATGACCAACAACAGCTGGAGCAGGTTTGGAGGCATTCCTCCAAAATCCACCCTGTACTGCTCACATGCAGGAATGGGATGGCACCTCCATTGGAGGCCAAAGAGGAAGGAGTAGGTAGGGCTTTATATGGAAAGAAAATGGAGAAGAAGGAGCAAGAAAGAGAAGAACAGTTTGGTGGCTGCAAGGAGACTGAGCAGTGAGCAGAGACTGGAAAAGAGCAGGGGAGGAGAAGAGAAGGGATGGTCCAGACAAGTGGGGAAGACATAGCCCAGTTGGATGGGAGCCCCGAGCTGGCTGGGAAGGAAGGGAAAGCAGGGAGGAGGGACACAGGCTGTGCCCCCGTGCTGGGGAGTGGGGAGGTGCTGGAGTGAGGTGGTTAATAGACTGCACTTGGCTGCCTCACCAGGAATGGCAGTGACACCTGACTGGGAACTTGGGGAAAGAGTTGGCGGCTTATTAAAGCAGCTGGACCCCGGCTGAACCCCACGACTGCACGCTAGGATTGCTGTGTGCCCCTTGATAACTCACAGCTGCTGATAAAGTCCACTGGTAATGGCTTTTTGCTAATGAGAAAAGAGCTGCTGATTATGACAAATAGCCTTGGACCAACAGGCTAAGCTGCTACATAGGCTCCCAATTGTCAGTCTGGGTGATTTTTGCATTTCATTATTTCTTTCCTGACGTCCTGGCTCCTTCTATCTTTAACGTACTCCCAGAGCCGTGTGTCACAATTTTAATAACACTTCTTTATCTCAATTTTTCCCCCCTCTCTCCATGGGAGCTGGAAACAAAAGGCTGTTACAGAAATAATGTTTAACCTCGCTCCTGTGCTGCAGGGAAAGAAACCCCACAGCTATTGTTCAAGAATTAAAAAGGCGTAAATGGGGCACACAGAGCCCACTCAACCCTAAAAGACAGACTTTTAAAAATACCTATTATTACTATTATTTAGAGCTCTTTCATGCACAGCTTTGAGGCCTGCCATGTTTCCTTTCTCTTATCCTGTGACAAAGGTATGGCACATATCTAAGCACAGAGAATGAAGCCTTGGTGGACAGTGACACCCTCTCCCTGTTTTGAATGCCTTCTAATAATAGCAATATTATTTTAAAGGGAAGAATTTAAGGGGGAGAAGCCATCAAGGATTCAGAATAAGCCTGCTATCTTCTTTGGAATTGGTTACAAGGCACCTTATCTTTCAAATAATGAAAGCTGAAGAGTATGGGATGGATAAAGCAGAGGGAAGGCCAATGCAGGTCCTAAGACAAGATGTGAAAATGATGCTTTGCTGCCCTCAAGGTTACAAATCAGCAGCAAAAAACTGGAGTTCACCAAGTCCTCTCCTACTCTAGGATTTGCCAAAGCAGATCTCTGCTTTTGAGGATATGCTGCTGCCTGTGGTTCTTGACTTGTAAAAAGGGCTGGTCCCCCTGTCAGATCCTCCCCACCTTGTTCATGACCTGGTGTCCTGCAAGATGGAAAAGGGGCCCCCAGAAGCTCCTTGCAGTGGCTGTGGGGAAGGCCATGAAGGACACCATGGAGGTTGTGATGGAGGCAATCCTTGGGCAACTGAGTTTTCAGCCTGCTTGTAAATGTAAAACCAAAGAGATAGAAAAATGCTTACACGAGCAGAATTAAAGATCAATGGCAGACAAACTGGGGGCACAGGCTCTCCCCATTCCCACTAACTAGTCAGGCAGTGAGGGATTTTAAAAACTGAATTATCACAGGGATCTGCAAAATAATTGGGAGCTGTTCAGAGAGAGTTCAGTGTATGGGATTTAACTGTAGGACCTTATGTCTATCACTGGCATTTCTCTTTGTCCGTGATTTTATAAATTGCAGCGCTAGAATAACATTGGCTTTACAAGTGTTACAGCCACATTACATCAGAGACATTAAAATCATCTCAGTTGGAAAAGAAAATTGAGCTTAAGACTCTTCATTCCTCTGCGATATAAAACACGTAACTGAAGGATTCCTTCTTTAGTTTTTAAATTTTGGGCTTCCCAAGCTTTGTCATCCCAAACTGAAACTGAGGAGGCATTAAATCTTCAGTTAGGTACAACCTTCGCTAATACTTCTTTACATTTTTCTTGGAAAAATTATAAATCATGAAAATAGTTAATAATACACAAGTAAATTACAGGACCTGTTTGGAGTTTTTTACTTGAAATTTCTTTTATCAACACCCTGTTTGTCTGTAAAATATATCTTGAAGAAAAACATAAAAAGCATATGAAATTTTGGTACCAAAGAATATCTTTAAAGTATTTGGTAATCTTGTTTATTTGAAAATAAAATACTTCCTACATGTATGACAGAGCTCACTCTCATACTGAAGAGCTTGATTATTTAAAATTATGATTACTATAAAGGTGTTTGAAAACTACTTTTTTTTGCTTTCCCACAATTTTTGCTGCTCCACAAGAAGAATCTTTGCAGCATTAATTTTATTCATGCAAGGAAAGTTTACTAGATAAAAATAACACACTCAGTTCACACAAGTCAAGTGTAAGCGCTGGTGCAAGATCACAGCCAGAAAATTAATGCACAATCAATTACAAAATGACTCTCAGAGCAACAGCCAGATGCTAATCACTCCCTTAGAGAAGGAAATCTTCACAAAATCCTCCTGTACCTTCAAAGACCTCCTTTGGTTTGCTCCAGCTGATAACCTGCTGAAAGTCGTCTTTTTTCCTGGGCTCTCTGAAACAAAGCTTGAGGAATAATTCTCAGCTGGACTGCATCTGGGGTGGCATTTTTGGTACTTTTGTGCTTTTCCAGTTTTGAGTTTTACTGGGTAATAATCCACTAACACAGAATTTTCATGTCTCAAAATTAAAAGTAGCAGCCAGGTTCAGACACCTAAATGCAATCTTCTCCCTCACACAGTGCCATTGGTTTCAAGTCACTTGCTTGAAAAGTAGCCCATTACTTTGAATCTAAAGGGCCTATATTAAAAAAATCCCCACTGTTCCCCTCCAGCCTGCCATTCTCCCTCTAAAGTATCTTCTTCCTTCGTCCCTTCCAAACACATGGACAATGCCTAGAAGAACACAGACTCTGTTGTAAGAGAAGCAAATACAGGCACAACAGAGTTCACACAACCTTTCTGACAGCTAAGGAGTTTTTAAGATTTCAGTCAACATCTGGGTTGTGAGCCAAAATGTTGTTACTGTTAACTTGGAAACTTTTGATTCTATAATAAAATCAGTAAAATCCCACCAACAACTAGAAATCATATAATGTGCTTGTCTGGAAACATCTAATCTTAATAGCAAGAACAGATAAATATTCCTAGTATTCATAAATTAAACAGGCAGGAAATAAAAACTGTGATTTTTCTGAGTTTTTTCTGCTTTTTAACAATATTTCCTAAAAAAATTTTTTTTCACACTCCATTTATTGTGAGGATTTTCTTGGCTTGATAGATGTTCATGTTTGGTGAGGTATTTATTCTTTCCTGTACAGAGAAAGCACTTCCCAACACTCAGGTTTGGCTGCTATAAATGTAAGGGCATTGTTTTAAGGAAATATTTATATGTTTAGGCCTATGGACCGTTTATGCCATTATTTAAAGGGGTCACAGAAAAGGGCAGTGGTTATTAAAATGGAGAGAGCAAGTAAAAGCAGGAGAGAGACAGAGGGAGCGAGAGGTAAGAAACTCATAATGGGATTTTTCATGTGGAACGATCATTTTATCTAATACGTCTGAAAATGTAATCCATTACTACTAATTACCATGCTGGCATTGAAATACAGGATCACACTTACTCCAGATCCAGATAGAGGCCCAAATCTCTCCATTCATTGTTCCTTCCATCCCTGCTCACCTCCCTCCCTTTCTGCTTCTCCAAGAAGAAATTCAGCCCTTCGGACATTAGTGAAGAAGGGCCCGAGGTCTCCCTATCATCCTAAAGCAGAAGCTAAACAATATTAGCCAATCATTTTTGATAGATGAAGCATGGAAATTAGTTCCAGAGTTTAACTGATAACTGAAACCACACAGTTACATTCCATTATGGCAGCCTTAATTGATGAGCTCATTAAGCCCATTATTAGAGAAATTGATTTCAAATAGGCACTTAAAACTGGCTGGCAAAAGAAAAAGGTGAAGAGATACCGTACAATGTGAAGAAAGTAACTAAAATACATAATGAAGCAAGTAATTTTATAGGTTTGTTTAATGAAAGCCTCAAGAGCATATTAGTTGCTGTGTGGATTTTAAACACTCATTTTATGTACTAATAAAGCTCCCGTCCATTATGGGAGTTCTGAATGCCTCCAATCTTTAATGCAGCTCTGCTACTAATTAATTAATTAACCCCAGATGAAGCAATCAATTAGTCATGCAGAATCGACACTTTAAAGGTCTGCCAGGTAGCGCTGGGTACTGGTGCAGAACAGTGGAAGCAAAGTTTCTTTTTAATTATTTTTATATTGCTTTCAGCATAACAGAAAAGAAAAAAAAAACCCAAACAGGGCTGAAATTTAAAAGCTGCATTAGCAACATAGTAAAAATGAATGATTAACACTCTGACCTTACATTATTTCAGAGGATAAAACAGTGGAACAACACAGGAAATTTTAGAGATGGGTTCAGATTGAAGATGTACAACCCAGACAGTTAATTTTTAATATTTTCATCTCAAGCAGCCACTGCTGCTCAGATTAAATGCAGACAGCTGCAAGTTTCTGGGCAGTGCATGGAAGTCCCTTTTCACACTTGGGGTCTGAGGAAGTAAACACATGAAGAGAATATAGTAATAATAAATCCTCCAGAAGCAAATCTTTATTTTACAGTATTTATTTAGGAAAAGAGCAGCAGAAAAACAAACCCCTTGGTGTTAACCCCTCTCATGTCTCTTTATTTCCTCCATTTACCTTCTCCTGAATGCTAAAATGTAGAGCCTTTATCCAAAGGGCATTATATAAATGGTCTTTCATTAAACAAAGCTCATCAGCCATGACCGATTAACCTCAGTTGTAAAGTGAGATTGCTGTCTACGTGAGCTTAAGTGTGGATGAGCTGCTTTGCTGGAAGACTGAACTCATGATCTTTCCACTGGGGTGAGCTTGGAGGAAAAGATTTCACTGAGGAGAGACAGTTAAAAAATGGAGAAAATTGGATTGTATTTCTTCTTTCAAGGATCTATTACTGCTGTTATTATTATGATTGTTATTAGCAATAGTATTAACCTTCCTTTTAAAAAACCACGGGGCTTGGTCAGCTTGCTGCTACTGTGCTGAGGATTCTTGGCAGGTCTCTGGGTGATGATTTGGACAGCAGAAGATCAGACTGAAGTTCATTCTTGATAAAGAGAGTGACATAAAATTTTTGCTTTGACTTTGGAAGCCCATTTTTTTTATTCTTTTCAAGACAGCTCCAAAAGGGGGGCTGAAAAAAGACTGAGGAGACAGCTTGGAGTGTCCATATCCAACATTGCAATCTGTTTTTTCACTGCACTAGACTGCATCAGACAATGTATTTTTAAGCTGAACTACGAAAATATTGCATGTATCAACCCAGCACCAGACTTAACATTAAAGCAAGGAATATTATTCCTGAAATCACATCCAGGAAAGAAAAGTTCACACTGAACTAAGGCAAAGAAAAGTTATGAAGCTGTCTTGAGAAATGGAAGCCTTTCTTTTTAAGAGAGCTTTGCTTAGCCTAGCAAAATGAAGGCAGCTATGTGATATAGTTCTCCCTGAAAATATATCAAAGGAGCATCTTCTCCAGCAGGCACAAAATCTATTTGGGCAAAAGGGTGAATTTGGCACAACAGCAAATGCGCATGAATAAATAATATTCAAATGATAAAATTCAAATTGACTATAAATTTAGACTGAAAATAAGAAATTTACCATCAGAGTCTGAGATTTGGGAAAAGCCCTCAAGTGGGAAAAGAGGAGAAAGGAATCTAAAGGATTTCATAAGGCACAGTTATTTATGACAGGTTATAAAAACTGTAGGATCTGCTTGACTTTGATACACCTCAGAGAGGATCCCCTTTCCTTGCCTGGAGGCTAAGCTTGCTGCATGTGGCATCTGGGTAGGGTTTGCCAGTGTGAAAAGCCTAAGCCAAAGGGATCTGCTCTGGCCTGGAAGTCAGGGAGGGCAGCTAAGAGTTCAAAACAAACTTCCATGTAGAACAAGAAAATACTTTGGGATCTTCCTTTTCCTGCATTTCCTTGGTACTTTAGGGTAATATTTTCTTATGTGTTTTGGTGCTTTTGTGTCCTCATTTCTCTTTCTGTGGGTTTGGGTGACTCCCAAGAGTCCCAGTTGCTTTCCTAGGCACAAAATGACCATCAAGCAGCACATTGGGGGGGAATAATGAAGGGCAAAATGAAAGGGGGGGAATAATGAAGGGCAAATGAATATTACAGCCACAAGAACACAGGTAGAATAAAAGTGGTCTGTGATGGTTCGCTTTGCACTGAAATACTTCAGGGGCACTGGCATCCCAGGTGAAAACTTCTTAGAGCAGAGGGAGAACTGATCAGCTGGAAGACAGGAAACCTGAAACCACTGCATCAGAAGTTTGCATGAACCTATATTCCAGGGTTAAATTTAACTAAATAACTATTAGTGCAAATCTTGATGTCACTAAGGGAGAAATAGAAGAGAAAGCAAAAACTGGAAATAAAACTTAAGAATAGAGACTAGTGAGTATAAAAGCACATGTTACAAGAAAAAGGAGGCAGAATGCCAAGCATAGGACAAAAATAACCAAATCTTATCAGGGACTGCTTAATGCCTAATTCATTCAAATCCTTCATCTGTGAGAAACCACTGGGGATCTGAATCCAAGCAGATTAGAATCAGTTGAAATATTAGCTTGAATACACAGCATAAAACCTCTAAACATCACTCTGGTAAACAGGCTTATATACCAGGGCTGATTGCAAGCTGCCTGCTCATGTGGTGCAGAGAATGAAGCCTTAGTCAATTGTGTTTCTGATTTCACACAAGTTTTAGGCTTGTGTAATTCCAATGGCTGATCCAGACTACACAGGCAGAATAATTGCTGTTTGAAAAAGAAGAGCAAATGACATGTCCTCTGTTAAAATGTTCTTGTTTCATCATCTTACACCTTGCATTTGATACCAGGTATTTGACAGCAGCTTTGGAAGATTTCCTTAACCAGATGAACTCAAATGGATCCAATTTCAATTTTCTGTTTCAGGTATGACAGGACTGCATCCAGTGCTGAGCCCTGTCCCACACACAGAGTTCTCCATCCTGAGCTGGTTGCCCATGCTCTTTTTTGTGGCCTTCAGCCCATGAAGGAGCACACTTCAACACAGACATAGCTAATCACCAGTTACTTAGAGAATTTGGTTCAAAATCAGAGGAAAAAACCAAATATCAGTTCTGAGTCAACCAAGTCCCATTCTGACCCAGGAGAAACATCCAAGAGGCAAATCCAAGAGGCAAATCCAAGAGGCACACATGTACCAAGTGCAATTTCTACACATCTTTTAAGCCCCTCCAGGAATGTTGACTCTCCCACATCCTTGGGCAGTCAGTTCCAATGCTTTTCACTTCACATCCCTTCAGTGAAGAATTTTTTCCTAATATCCAATCTGAACCTCCCCTGGTACAACTTGAGGATGCTCCCATCATCCTATCACTTGTTGCATGGAAGAAGAGACCAGCCCTTGCCTCCTCCTCTCAGGAGGTTGTAGATAACAAGAAGATCCCCCTTGATTCTCCTTTTATCCAGACTGAGCTCCCCTCAGCTCCCTCAGCTGCTCCTCATCAGACTTGTGCTCCAGACACTGCCCCAGCTCTGTGACCTTCTCTGGACTCACTCCAGCCCCTCAATGTCCTTCTTTTTGTGAGGGACCCAACACTGAAAGAGGTTTTTGAGGTGTGGCCTCACCAGTGCTGAGTACAGAGGGACAATCACTGTCCTGATCCTTCTTCTGGCCCTTCTGGTAGATGGCATCACATTTCCTGACCCAGAACCTCCTCTGGACTGCTGTTAAATGATGGAGAGAGGCTCTGCCAGCACTTCCACCAGTGCCCTTGGGTGGGTCCCATCCACAGACCTGTGCCCTGGTTGATGATCATTTCCTGTGGGATTTTGGGGATTATTTCTGATTTGGAGCCCTTTCCCCTGAAGCTATTGAGAGCAATTTCTCACCATGAGGAGCAATAATCAGTTCTGTCTGTGACTTGTGAAAATCCTAAAAACAGACACCTTTGGTCTGAATTTCTCTTGCCCCTTATCTGTGTATGTCCCCAAGCTTATGGCTGCACATGATAGAAAGGCAGAGCAGGGAGTTCATAAGCTTAATAACCACTTGACTTTCACAAATACTTTCTGCTACAAGATGCTGAACAATTTAAAAATGTTCCAGTATTTATACTGCATCCCAGATTAAATAACTGTTGTCATTTTCTGCCTTCATTGTTCTCATAGTCAATTCAATTGAAAATAGGCCCATTAAAAGTATTCATTTGTAAAATATTGCACTATAGCTATTTTTTTTTATTTAGCAGTTCTGAAAACACCTACCAAGTGATTGCCATTTAAAACCCACTTAAAGGCCAATTTACACAACATTTGTGCTTGTGTAAATAAGGTTTGCTGTTATGCTAATGTGCAATTGCACCACTTGTGCTGTTTTGAAGGATAATTCACAGTTTTAAATTGTGCTGTATGACAGAAGAATTCAAGGATGTTTTAATCACAGCTTTGGTTTGCATTAATCAGATGTAAAAGCACATACTGTTTTGTCTGCTGCTGAGAAGCAGGCAGTGCAGAGACAAATGACTGAAAGGAGATTTACAGTTTTTCTACCTCAGATTTCCAATTAAACCTTGGGTATTTAGTTAATACTCTCAACTGGAAGTCTCATGATAGAGGCAATACACAGGAAGATCTATAACACCATTTAAAAAAACCCAACAACAACAAAAACCCAGAAGCCAAACTAAAAATCAACCTCCACAAATTTGCTAACAATAGTGTTTTTATTTCAAATAACTGTAATTTTTCCTCTGGGTATTGCTGCAGATTATGCATTTTCCTTCATGATTTTTTAATGAAGGACTAATTTACCTATTGTCCAAGCGCATTATAGACTGTAAGTATGATTATTTAATTCAGCACAAAATCCAGCATGTCAAGATTAATTCATATTTACTAAATGTTTATAAATTAGCTATCTAAATCTTCATGGATGAATGCCAACTTGTACTAAGACTTATTTCTTTACTTCACTGACATTTCCATAAGTGCTTATAGCCATACTGCAGAACTAGAACGAACTGATAGCAACAATATATTTACAAATCATCTGCTGAGACCATATAAACTCTATAAAGCGGGATTTTTTTTTTAATTATAAGTTTATACAGTGGCTGGCAAAATAGAAATGTAGTGCAGAAGTAGCTATTGGCTACTGCAATACAAATAAATACTAATAATGTGTATACATTAGTGTACAATCAAATAAAGGCAGGAATAAATACAGTAGTAACATTCTTCTGTTCCCACTCATTTGAGAGCCAATCTGCATAATACTTTCCCTTCAGAAACACTTGCACAATGTATTTAACCCAGCTTCTGGATTGGACTGAGTTTTGAAATGCCCTCTAAGGGCTTCTGGTCAGCTGGTCAGACACTGTTCAGAGACTCCTATGAGCCAAACAAGATTTTATTTACATTCATATTTAATTCACTGGCACAACACCCTATAATCCCTGTGTATTTAACCATTTAAATATTATGCAGGTGTAATGGGCTAACACTTAAAATGTATGTGATGTTTTTTTATTCTAGCTATCCTTCCTCCAAAAATCCTTCCATTAACCCTCTCTGGAAGCTGTTGACCTGATCCAAGATCTCCTCAATGGGGAATTGTCCCTATTCCTCCAGACAGGAGCCCTGGCATTCACACCAGTGGCCAGGGATCATTCCCCTGCCATATTTAAGGCCAGAAAGTTGTTGATCTATTTGCCTTTAAAGCAGTTACTGCACCACTTGGGCTGTGATGATTAAACCCTGAAGGACACTCTACTGCCAAATATCCATCTCCTTGGCAAGATCTTGTCTCCATCACCATCACAATGTCTGGAATTTAGGAATCAGAGAATCATTTAGGTTGGAAAAGATCTCTAAGATCATTGAGTCCAACAGTTAGCCCACTACTGAGCCATGCTCCCAGGTGCCACATCGGCATGGTTTTTTTAACTCCTCCAGGGACAGCAATTCCACCACTTCCCCAGTTTCACTGCTTGAGCACCCTTTCCATGAAGAAATTTTTCCTGATATGTAATTTAAACCTTCTCAAGTGCAACTTAAAGCCATTTCCTTTTGTTCTATCCCTTGTTACCTGGGAGAAGAGAGCAACCTCCACCTCATTACAGCCTCCTTTCAGGCAGGAGCAGCATAGCCTGCAACATTTTCACCATCTGACACAGTGCAGGGTCCATATACACTGCAGCAGGTGCTTTTGGAGAGTCATTTGATGAGTGGGAAGCAGCAGGGCAGCCACACACAAAAACCCATCCACAGTGTAGCTCTGTGATTTTATGGGGCTGCACTATCATATGCCTCATGCATACAATGCTGCAGCTTATCCTAACAGAAGGTTTAGGCAAGCTGACTTTTATTGCTGACAAATTGAGGCTCAAGAACATGTTGCAGTGCAATGGATGGCATGGAGCTGGTCATCTGTCAGACAGGATCCCAGCTCAGACTTTATTAATATTCGTGGTTGGAAGGCTTCCTTGGATGTATGTGCCTCGTCAAAACATTCATTCCAGCTCAGTATCAACACTTGAAATAGTGAATTTTAGCAGTGTGCCTATAAAATAAATTCCCACCACAAACCTTCCTTGCAACAATGAAGTGTATGTTCTTTAACATAGCTTGTTGTTTATAATAAATTTAATTAGCCACCTCTTATGAAAAACCAGGGAGAACCTAGGCATAAATTGTCACTGCTCTGAAGGGAGCAGGAAGGTCTCAGTGCTGCTGGAGCTGTCCTCAGCACTGAAGAACATCTCCCAGTTTTCCCAGCAGTGCTGTTTCCATGTTTTCTCTGCTCTTTTCCCCCTTTATCGGGGGCACTCCAGCAGAGCTGTCACCCCAAGCACACGGGCTGCAGGTGGCACAGGACAGCAGGGCCAGTGCAGGGTGTGCCCAGAGGCTGTGCAGGATCTGCTCAGCTCCTGAGAGCTGGAACAACAAAGTCCTCAGCTCATTCATTCAGAGTTACTTGGGTGGCATTTCCATACCCTGAACTTTGCTGTCCCTGAGAAAGGACTGGGCCTCCTGAGAATGATAAAATGCTCAGCCAGCTTCCCGGAGTGTCTCAGACACCAGAGGGTTGAAACACTTTAAAAACCACCCCTGACAATATATTAAACTATTTCTGTCAATGCCTCCACAGCTCATCTGATAGATACTAATGGCTTCCAGCAACAGTCCTATTTAGCATGATTATTGTTTTCATTTTTTAAATGCACTCCATGCTCAGTTAGTGCTAGACACACCTTCATTACTCCTATCTGTTTGGAGGATCACAGCCTCCAGACTGACATATGAGACATCTCAGGATGGCTGAAAAGCAGTTCATTACATGAATACATCACAGATCCTGGTAACATCAATTGCAGTAACAATTCTTAATGCAGCTAATAAGGTGTTAAAAGTCCCTACAGTTTTTTTGGTTATCTGACTTGTTTAAGATACCAAGCTGGGTTTTCATCACTTCTCAATTGGAAGGTTTAGCAGATTTAGGTTTTGTTAAAAACATATATATTCTGTAGGTATGCATTTTTTTTCAGAGATTCCTCCACCCTTATAAAGCAAAGTGAAAAGTGCAGGGGAATTACTGAGTACAGAATGATGTGCCAGTTGCAGCAAATACAGATTGCCAGGCACTTCCCTGATCATTGACAGCTGCAGATGTTTATGTTACAGTCCTACAAACAAAACAACCTGGACTGCTTTCTTCTTTATGCCAGGACCCGTTTAAAAGAGGAGCTGTTTGTCACATGAGGTGTAGGGAACAGAATAAATCCAGCACTAAAGAATAAGCATTCTAACATCCTAAAGTGCTCTCACCCAATAACACCCCTTCTGGATGGCAAGACTCATGCACTCTCTATCATTTTCCATGGATCTGAGCACACTGAATTTAGGTCAAAAGTGACAAACTCTGGAGAGGAATGAATTCTAGTTAAATTATATCAGATATTAATATAAAATAACACCCCTCCACTCCATGCACAGCAGATTTTACACACACAAAGATTAAAGAAAAAAATCTACTCACAACACAGCTGCATTTAGTCCACAAGAGCTCAGTAGTCTGCTGGGTCTGTGACTTCATGTGCACAAACACACTCTTTGACTGACTTCAGATCCTGAAATCAGTGCATGGTTCCATGTGCATGCATTATTGAGTTTAACTCATGAAGTTACATCCCAATGGGTTGGTCCTCTGATAATAATCTGTTTCGCTCTCTCCTCCACCTCTGCTTTATGTTTCTCACAAATCCTTTTTGAGAGATGAGAAATAAAAAAACCCCAACATTTTACTCTCAATCTATTTTGTCCCTACTTCATTCTCCCTGAGAGCAATCACCAGGGGGGTATCAATGACTGAAAATGGCCTGAAGAACCAGATATTGAAGGACCTGCTGGTGGCAGTACTGAGGATGGCACTGGGGAGTCTGGGGGCAGATTCCCCCATACGTCTGCTTGCATCTGTTCTGACAGCAAATAAGAGACATCCAGTTTCCAGAGTGTCAGTATAGCACATTATGCAAACATTAAATTCCCTTAAAAAAAATTAAAATCTCAGTGGCTGAGTTATAAACTCCTCCATGATAATCATAATGGAAACATTTCTATGTCCCTACAGCTGTAATGGGATTCTTGCAGTAATCCTACACTGTTTATGGTGCTGATATTTTAAATAATGCATTCTGTATCTTTTACTTTTCCCCTTTTCTCATGGTGCTGTACACACTTGGCATCCTTTCAATGACAAACACTGAGCAAAGTGCAGCAATAAATTATTTCCTCTTTGAATCCTTTTACTAAAGGAAAAAAATCTATGTGCACACACAGCAGCTTGAGTCCAGCTAGTTAATCAGTTGCATTATTATTACCACCCACCTCCTCCTGTTAAAAAGCCAGATTTTTCTACCATTTGTGCTGCTTTTAATCCATAGGAAGTCAATTTTCCACTCATATATTAGTTTATTTTATATTTTCAAATTGATTCTACTATACATTGATTTCCTGTTGTGTGTATTGTATCCTGAGCTAGGATTATACATTTAGTAGAAGTGGATATTCCTGCCACATAAAGGTTGCTGCAGCTCTATAGGACCCTTATCTTGAAAAGGGAGAGTCCAATTTTATTGAAACGGCTAAAATCCCACTTAATTGAATTTTTTTCCTAAGATGTACAAGCTTAGAGACTTTTGGTTTCCAATTCAACTTCAGCTTCGCGGTGTTTAAATTTCCAAACCCATAAAGACCTTTATGAAAAAGAACTTACAAATATTGTATTTCTGATATGGTGAATTACTGGAGAAGCTCAAGGTAAGAAGCAGTGAAATATCAATAGTTTGTAGAACATCTTTTGATCATGCTGGCTTTTCATGGCCTGTTTAACACATTCCTATGGAAAAAGATCGTGTTTGAACCTACATTTTACAATGTTAGAGTCCTGAAATGCTGCAGAGTAGAATTAGGGCTGTGCACTGGAACAGAAAGAAACACACTACCTGAAAACATTTGATGCAAGAAGATGTGGCAACAAGAAATCCTCGTTCCAGGGCAAAATTTCTGGCTCAGCTCACAACCACTGGGGTTTTGTCCTCAGTTCCAGGGAGTTTCAGCTCCAAGTGCAACACAAATTTTTCCTGATCAGACCACTGCTTACATTGCCCCCATCATTAAATTTTAAGAACCCATATCCTTGAGTGCCCTTACTTAAGTAGAAATAGACCTTAGAGAGTTTTTTTCTTTTGTTTCAAAGAAAAATTACACCTCAGAGGAAGCCTCCCTGGTTTTACTCCTGAGCTGGATTCTGCCCTATTCTTTTACCACCCCAGACATGGTCATGTTTTCCACCTCAGAGAATGCCATGATTGTGGCATCTGCCCTTACCAATATCAGACCCAAATTCTGTAACTTTGTCTGTGAGCACATCTGCACCATTGCCCACTTTTCAGCCAGGCTTTGTTGACAAACCCCTGTGCAACAGATCTGCAGCAGGACCAGAACCTTCACTGGGATTTCCTCTGACCTGAGCACACCTGCAGCTTCTTCCTGAGCACCCTGACCATCCCCCAAGCTGATGATAAACACAGCACGAGCAGAGATGTGCTCAGGAGAGGATGCAATAAGAGGAGTGTCCCACTGCCCACAGGGAGGGGAAGCCAGCAGGCACCTGGCTGGGCTCACAATGCAGTGTGGTGTTTGTGTGGTGCCCAGGATGAGGTGAGAGATGAGAATCTGACTCTAAGTTCTCAGAAGGCTGATTTATTATTCTATTTTATTTTATTCTATTCTATTCTATTCTGCTGTACTAAAGAAATAGAGCAAGGATACATCAGAAGACTTCACAAGAATGAATAATAAAAACCCATGACGGACTCCTCAGAGTCCAACACAGCTGGACATTAATTGGTCATTAATTAAAAACAGCTCACATGTTTGGATAAATAATCTCCAGACCAGATTCCAGAGCAGCAAAACATGGAGAAGCCGAAGCTTCCCAGCTTTCCAGGAGAAGAAATCCTGGTGAAGGGATTTTTCAGAAAATGTCATGGTGACAGTGCAGAAGCCTTTAAAGATGAGCATGTAGTTTATATGCTGAACACCAAAGCTGGCATGCAGAAACAGAATAAGTAATAAAAATAACGCTCACTACCAAATTATTTTGCAAATCCCAAGGGTTCAGTATATATAGTTGTCCAACAGTGATAAATTAGACCCCAAACTTGTAGGTCCATGGAGCTTGGAGAGCCAGGCCCCAAGGTGACTGAGATGCCACTAAACCACAGGGTCAGGCTTTTCATGTGAGTTTGTCTCAGTCAAAAGCATGCAAAGCCAAGTGAAGCCCTGCCACCTTGAAGTCAGCATCCTTTTGCAGCTGTCTCACACCACTGGATGTGCACAGCACACAGCAACAAAGAATCTGTGGGCCAAGTGGCTTGGAGGAGATGATTTCTGGCCTTCATTTTATAGGTACTTAAGAAACGGCTGTAGAAAGCCCAGCATCTGGTAATTAGATTAGAGAGGGCTGAATGTGAGGCCTGAGGAATAAATCTTGCTGCCTGTTGTGCTTGCACAAGGAGGGAGGAGCTGCAGAGCATCTTCCCTGCCCGGGCAGAGCAGTGGAGGCTGGACTGGGCTCCCTTTGGAGCTGAAATGACGGCAGCTGCAGTGGCAAGAGGAGACCCCTTACCCTGTCGAGCAGACAAGGGGCACTTGATGCCTGGTTCAAACTGGAAAAGAGCAAAATTTGGCCAATGCTGTTGTGCCAACAGCTCTGAGGAGGAGGCACTGGATGGATTAATTCCCTCCTCTCTTCTGGCAGCAACAAGGGAACTTTCAGCCTGTCATTTCTTAGCAAGAGGTGCACTTTTGCACCAAAGGAATCCTGGCTCATGGATTTCCCTCTGGGGAATCTGTGCCTGTTCCCAGGGGTGGAAGGTGCTCTTTGCTGGGGACAACCAAAACAACCTTGCCAAGGAAATGCAGAAGGAAGGAGGCAGAGGAGTGAACACACACTTGCATTCTGCAGGCAGGTTTCAGGCAGGACTGGATCCTGCAGTCTGCACAGGCATTTCTGCTTTACTCCTTACCCCAGG
>NW_027269284.1:4867500-4987500 GCF_023055355.1 Agelaius tricolor | reverse complement strand
ATAAATAAGTCGGTCCCAGAACCAGAATTAGCCTGCTCATGACCCTCCCACATAAACTCAGACATTAAATTTCTCATAGAAACTTCGATGTAATTTCATTGCTTGGTGTGTAGGCTTTGTATATCTTGTGCTTTTAAAATGGTTCATCTTTCTTATTTTTGCATCATGACAGTTACAAGAAGTACTAATTTGTTTCTTACCCCTGTTGCACAGGTGATGCACAGGAATGATCCTGTGGTCATCAACATTGGAAAATCAGTATCCAGGTCTTATTATTTTCAGTGTATCTGTTGTGGTTTTCAGTTCAAAAAAATTGAATTTTTTAATTTTTTTTTTAATTTTAAAGATTTAAACAATTTTTTTTGCATCGCTTCCCTAGATTTCCTCCCATTCCAAACCACAACAATATCTAACAATTGAACAGGAGATGTGAAGAAGAGGGAGCTTGGAACACTTTTGGACACTCAGCAAACCCCATGCTGAATAACTTGCCTTCATGTTTGAGCCCAGAGTTTAATCTTTACCACCAACTGCCTATAACCATCTAAATCCACAGTCACCAAAACACTCATTTTGTGCAGCCCAGTGCTAATTTGACAACCAGACTGACATCAAGGTAGTGTTAATGTGCCTTACCCATACACTCAAATATTGCCCTTTAAGCTCCCTAGGTCTGAAAATTGAGCCAGTTTGGCTGCCCAGTGCCCCATGGCTGAGGATGTGTGTTAGCTGTCAACTCCACACAAGCACAGCTCACCTGTCATTTCCAGCCCTGACAGCCTTTGGCAGTACCTGGGCTCGTTCTGACTGAGTTAAACTAAAATTTAGGGTGATAAAAGCATACCAGCTTTCCCTCATCACCTGTGAAGCTGGCAGCTTGTAACACTGGTAATTATCCACATACTCCAAGAGAGAAAACTGCACTTGTAAATGTGTGCACAAGTGTGCAAATTCCTGAGTACTGGTAGTGTGATTTACCTGCTGGTTTAGTCCTGCTATCTCTGTGTATTGTGCACAGAGTGTGTTTTACTTCGTTTTTGATCCTCAATCTATGGATTTACAGGTACAATTTAACTCAGGGATTTCACATTTCACCAGCTATTTCCCCTTGTACAGTCCTGTCCTGTGCAAAGAACACGTGGTGCTAATTACTGTGAATTGCAGCTCTTGAATTCGTGGGATAATTGATAATACCTGCATGCAGAAAATCCCCATCATGATGTTTTAAAGATTCAGTTAATTAGCCCTTGTCTGGGAGATCAGGCATTAACCATTTGCCTCAGGACTCCTCCTTCAGGCTCTTTCAGAAACCTGTTATTTAGTTTTTCGGGGTGATTAGTACAGAGAAATCCAAGGAAGGAAGGCTGTGTGTGAGATGTTGTCACAAGGGAATAAGGAGCCCTTTGTCCTGTCAGGAACTATCCTAACAAAACATTCAAATAGGATTTAATCACTGCAGTGGCCTGCCCACGTTGCTCTTAGGGTTAGATACCCCCATAAATCATGCATAGCTTGGAGTCAAGGGTGCCTTGAAGTTGTTCACAGCTGACTCTGGGCTGCACAGAGCAGATCAAGATCACTTATTGCTTTCCATGGGCTTTTGGTGCAGCCACTCTGACTCGCCTTTCTTTCTTGAAAACCTAGCAAACCACAGAAAACAGGTCAAGAGTGCTTGCCTTATAAGCTCTGGTTTGGGTGAAGAATGTTAGCAGCTCAAAGCAGAATAATTGTGTTACTGATCTTATAGCTCATGTTTGATTACATACTGGTAGGAGGGGAAGAAATGATCATCACTTTTTTATGTTACAAGGAATCAAAATCAATTTTCTTCCACATTTTTCCTTTGCAATAGATATTCTGCCTAAAGATGGGTTTAATCAATTTTTTAAACAAGCAAGACTACTTCAAGTATAGTGATACCCAGTGATTAATTTTGAGCTTTTAATGATACAGTTATCAGTCATGAAATTCCCATCATCACACTCTCATGCTTCAGCCATGGCCTCAAGACTAAGGAAATGACAGGGTATTTCAGAGTTTTGTTTCTTCTGTGAAAGTCACAGGGGTTGTTTGGGGTGAAATGTGTGATGTAGGCAACAGAAGGGGGAATTGTATTGAAATCAGTAAATTTCTTTCCAGATTCACAATCAAATGACCATGACACACAGAGTGAGCAGAGCAGTACCCACCCTTGGCTGCTCTTAAGCTGATCCTTTCAAAGCAAAATGCTCAATACTGAATTCTTGAGACACCTGACTTGCCAGCCATGGAAAACTGGCCATGACCCATCACTCACAATAGCCACAACGCCTTCAAGTGTAAATTGTGAAGGGTTTGTAAAAACTGCAAATAGTTTCACAGGGACCACAAAATTCAGCCTGATCCCACTCTTGCCTTGAAGAATGCTTTTCTGCACACAGCTCCTCCAGAGACTTCCTTTTCATTTTCAGACACTTATTAGTCAATAAAATTGCCCAAAATGTGAGCAAAGTAATTAACAGTAATCACAGGTAAAATGCAACTGTTTGAAGTATAGAGCTCTATTACAAAAGGTTCCATATCCAAATATCTGAAAAGTAAAAACAAATTAAAAATCATTTAGATCTTGTATTGTCTGAAAAATACAGGTCAATACAGAAATTTTACTATTAAATCTAAAATAAAAAATCATGGGCTGATTTTTTTCTACACCACTACATCCTTTTTGGAGCACTACATCCTAGCAAAACCATTGCTTAAATTGTTTTATTAATGATTAATATTTTTGTGGCATATTTTTTTGCATGTTATGGAAATAAAACTATTTTCCAGCTCTCCCAGAATGTAGCATTCCCAGTCACAGGATTTCAGCATTGGCCATCACATCTTTGGATGCAGAACTACTTCAGCCAAGAGGATTTCTTCCAGTAATCCTAATTGGCAAAGTTTGATTAGCAACTGCAAATGTAGCAGTTACATGTGCAAAGTGGCTAAACATGCAAAAATCAGTAGATAATCCAGAGACAAGGTTGACTTAAAATCATATGTATGCAGTCAGAAAACCAAAAATATAGACAAATTGTAGAACTTGTCCTTCCCCCAGGAACACCAGTAAAACTAGAGCAGCGTGGTCTAACTGAAGACCTCTCCTACATACCACACAGATAATGCCAAACCCAAATGTAATTGAAATAACTTTGGAACCAGCACCATCCATTTTTCTGTTAGGCTGAACTGCTCATGGGTCTTCCTTCATTTACTGCATCCTGAGACTTGTTTGGCACCATTGATTTCAATGGTGTAGCTCTTGATTTATGGTGATCAAATATGTAAAATTTATTAATCAGCATTAGAGTATTTGTTAAAATACCAGTGGTGTCTGTACACATTATAACAACTGCAAAGACATGGGGTGGGATAATTTCATCTGCACAAATTTAATGCATCAGAATCAATCCAAGACTTCCTTTCAAAATATTTTAAACTTGGTCTGACTCTGTTGACTTCATCAGAGTTGGTTTTTTATGGACATGAGGTAACATGAACAGAGAAACAGGCATTATACACAAGCTTCTAACCCACAGAGCAATATTTACTCTATATTCTTCTTGCAAGAATTTATAATTACAAAGTCACTTGGAGGGCTGAGGCATTGCTTGTGGGAACCAGTGCAGCTCCACTGCCTTGAGACAGACACTGAGCCTAAGTGCCAAAGATAAGCCCTTCTATAAATTTAAAACTAAAGGTTTTTTACTAGGAGCAAAAATCAATAAATACCCACTTCTTCTTTTTCCTCCCACTCCCAAAATCGCTTAAAAAAATTTGGCTTCCTTTTCTATCCAGTAACAAAACGCTGGTATTCTGTATTGTAAAATCTTGTTTGTGTTATGAATGGCATGTCACATTTGGCAAGGCTACCCCTGCAAGGGAAGGAATGAAGGGTGATACAATCTACCCCAGGCTCTGCAATGTCAGGACACTTATCAATTTGTAAAATGCAAGGGCAAGATTTAAGGCTTATTAAAAAAAAAAAGGAACAGAGAAAAGTAGAATACTGAATGAAAAGATATTTTTGCAGACTTGTCTGAAGGTTTATAAGGATGCCAAGAAGAGCATGACACTGTTATTGGGAACACACATGGCTATTGGCATGCACAAATCTCAGCTTATTCTGTGGACACTGGTGAATTACAGTCCCCATTCCGCAAAAAGCTTTGCTGTTGTGATTTGTATGAAAGTTCAAGTCAACGTAATATAACCCCCTATGAAGCACTGAGAATATAAGGCTGTGCTCACTGATGGGGAAACTGGAGTCTGAAGACACAAAGACCAAGGAAATTATTTCTGATATCTTTTTTCACCTGGTCCCATGTCTCACTTGAGGAATAAAACAGCTTAGAGACATGCTACTACCTTTTGGCTTTTTCTTTTACCTTGAGAACAGCAGTTTAAACTGGGGAATGAAAGCCATGACATTTTTTTGGAAGCAGCCTGGAAATTAAATAAAAAAGCTAAATTTTGTCATTATCTGATCCTGATTATTACTGGTTGTTGAGTCTACAACATTCCCTTTCCTCTTGACACCCATGAGTTTGGTCTAGCCTACAATTAGCTGCAATCAAATACATGCAAACCATTCAAAGCTCATCTATTGCAGGGAAACCAATAGACACACATCACCTCCTCCCAAGAACCTCCCCAGACTGAGTTCTCCCAGTTAGCTTTAATGGAAGCATTTTCTATTATAGCTGGAAAACTTTGACAAACATTGTCTACCATTAAGAAAGAAATTCCCAGCAGAAACTCTCATTTTCTCCTCTACGCCTTTGTCAGTCAAGCAGGGAAATCAATAAACCCTGAAGATAAAAAAGAAAAACTCTAGGTAGGGTTCTGACTCTGGAAAGGAAGGAGCACTATAAAATCCCATGAGCTCTACCCAGCTCTCCACATCAGGGTTGTACTTCAGATCCTGCCACTGTGACCAGGGCTGTTAAAACCAACCCCAATAAATCTCTGAGTAGATCCCAATCTCCCCTGAGCTGCCCACAAAGTGCCCACCTGCTGCTGCCTGGGACCTCCTCAAGCCTTTCAAACACAGATCTGGCAGCTGGTACCCCACACTTTGCCCCACCTTGCATCCACCCACTCACAATTCTTGCTCTTAATTTGCACAAAAGTACAAACACATGTGGCTGCTGCCCAAGGAGGATAAATGCTTCTTGCTAGCCCACATCTTTTAAATGATCCTATGTGAAAAACAGCTGATGAGTGAAGGGAAGCACAATGATATTCTCTTTCAAGGCATGTGGATTCTTTAGAGCACCTGCTATTAAGAAGTCCCTGCTCCCCACCATGCTCTATTTATCTCTTTGAGCAGAGAGAATATATATACTGTACCAGGCACCTCACAAAGCCATTTTAATAGCAGAATGTAATTCCTCAGCTCTAGAAAAATGAAAGTGAAAGGTCTATGAATTATTACAAACCTCTGGCCAGGCAGCAGTGCCCTGAACTGTAAAGGCTTTTTCTTGTGCTTAAGTTACCATGGAAGATGAAACAGTCACATGGGCATGCTGGCCAGTAGAAACAGGCATTGCTAGCTGTGCATCATCTACAAATACTTTTTTTTCCTTTATAACCCATCTCCACTTCATAAATGGAAAACAAACAAACAAAAAAAAAAAAAAAAAAAACCACAACAGCCCAACCAATACCCAGATCCAGAAATGGTTTGGGTTTTTCTGTTTATAAGCAGAAACTTTCTCAGTTGTTGTTTACTTTTTCCAAAATAATATCCAGGATGATAAAGTTATTTTGAGAATTTATCAGATTATGCATTGTATTGCTGTGTGAAAATAAAGCTCATTTCTGTTACAATGAAGTTGTTTTCTGCTACATTAATATCTTCCAACACATCTCTGCTCTAGACCACATTGTTTTGCAGCCTGTTATCTTACCTTTCTCAAGGATTACTGTAAGGCTTGGCATGTAAACTAAATGCTGACTAAATCCCTCCTCTAGAAAAAGTCCATTTTCTGAATGCTGATGAACCAAAGTTTCTTTCCAACAAGTGGATTCTTGTAGTTGACCAGAGGACAAGGCAGGTGAATGTCGAGGAGGAAAATGAGGCAGCAAAGAAGGAAGGATGCTTTAAAGGAGAAGACACAAAATTAAGTGTGAGGAGCCCTGGACCCTGTCAGAGACATCTGGGGTGACACTGAAGGGCTGCACCTCGGGCAGGACAGTAGAGCCCTTGAACTTATCCAGGCAAAGAGAGAGAGCAAAGGAATTAAACAGCACCACACTTACCCCTTCACAACACATACGTGTGGGAAATAAATCCTACTGCCAGCAGAAGGGCCATGCATTTCTCAACTGTGGCATTCACATTCCCTGAACATGATTCCTTTGCCCAGGGTTTTTCTCCTGGGAAGCTGAAAGGCAGCGAGAGGCCTCAGAGAAAAGGAAAACAATTCTTATCTCATTTGCTTCTCCTGTGTTGTGCTCATGTGGAATGTGTTTGGAGATTGTTTACCCACAGGTGATTGTTTCATTGGATTCTGCTGTGAGTTGTTTTCACTCTTTGGCCAGCTGGGGCCAGGCTGTGTCAGGACTCTGGAGAGAGTCAGGAGTTTTCATTATTATCTTTTTAGCCTTGTGAAAGTATCCTTTCTGTATTCTCTAGTACAGTATAGTATTCTTTGATATAATATAGTGTAATAAAGTAATAAATTAGCCTTCTGATAAGATGGAGTCCTCCTCATCATCTCTCCTCTCGTCAGGGTTGCCTGAATTTACAATACTCAACAGATCTGGACAGACACACAGGTGCTGCCCTGTGGAAGGAGCTGTAAGAAGCACAGATTCCCATAACACATCCTGCTATGCCTCTTGCCCATCCTGTTCACCCAGGGGTGCAAAGAGGCAGGGGAGCTTCTAAGGGTTCCTCCCAGAATTACAGGTTGAGTTTGGAAGGGACTTCTGGAGGTGATCCTGTCCAATTCCCCTGTTCAAGCGTGGCCAAGCAGCTGAAGAAAGGTAACTAGTTCAAGCTGGATCAGCCAGAACAAGTTTCCCAAGACCATTCTATATGGCTTTTGATCTTCTGAATGGATGGAGATCTGTTTCTCACCAGCTGTCTCTCTCTTCATCTGCTGTTAGATGTGCTCCATATCTAGTTACCAGGAGGTATCTATCATCTAATATAACAACTGGTTGCATAATTTCTTATATAGTGTGAGCATGAAAGATTGCAGAGATTGGTTGTATTAATTCTAAACCACGAAGAAAACCCCTACAGGTCTCTGATGCTTCATCACCATGTAGCACAATCAGAAGAGATTGGAGGGCTAGGAAATGGTTTCCTGATGGAAACCAGGAACTTTCATGCTAATAAAAAGGCACACAGGGACAGGATCCTAAGTATCTCAAACACACCATGCAACTCACACTGTGCGTGCTGTCCTTCCAGTGTGAAATTGTTGCTCATCACTCCAAGGAACCACATTAAAAAGGCAAGACTTGACTCAATGTCTTCCTGTTGGAAATCAGAGAAACAACAAAGTTTTAAGTCCTGTGCAAAACAACTCAAACTACCAGCAGCAGCAGAGTTTGCCATGTTTGCTAAGCCAGAAGCAGAAGCCAGGCTAGGGGAAGTTTACTCCAATGTGTCAAGGCACCCCTTCCACTTTTAGTCTTCACAAAAGAGAAATGTGTGTGACACTTTCACCTTGTTTGATTAAAACATTTGCATTCTAACTTGTTTGGGGTTAAAAAAGTATTAGGAACTTAATATTTTACATTGGTTTTGGTCTGTGAATTTTTGAATCATCTAGAGAATATGAGCTCCTTGATGAAAAGTACTATTTTGTGTTATGAACCAGAAAATAATGGCCTATCAGGCTATAGAAAGTGGTCTAAAGCATCTATCTTTAATCTTCTTGTGTAAGTGTTCTAGACACTGTAATTTCCAATAACAATAATGGAATAAATACCTCATTAACCCCTTTAAAGCTTCCAACACCATGACAATATCTAAATGAACTGTCAGAGAAACAGGCATTGTTCAGTAAGACAGCAGACCAGAAAGTTAATATTGAGCTATATCCCAAGGAAGTAACTGAAATGTATTCTCATCCTCAACAACCTGATGGCTTATATATGGTCACAAAATGCAGAAGGAAAAATGTCAAATAAGAGTCTCCTAAGCTCATAAATCACCTGACATTTCAGATCAGTTTTCAAACAACAGATAAAAAAAATTCATGTACAAATTTTGGAATGGAATGTTTATTTAGAATTTAATTCATGGAAGAGCCACTGATTGAACTTCATATTTACACATTTCTGATCCATAAACCTTTTGATATTACATTATTCCCACCATAAATTAGTGTTCTGACAGACTAATACTCATTGCTGAGCTGAATGTCATCGATATTTATTGAATAGGAAGTAAAAGTGTAATATCTAGTATGAGCAGAATATTCACATAACAATAAAAAGTATAGATTTGGCTTCAGGGAACAATTCACAGTGCCTGAATTCATCAGAAAGCAAAATAAGGAACTTGTGCAAAAAATACACAAAGATTTTAATTATTAGGTATAGGCTTATGGTGGAAGTGTCCACATCAAAATCAAAGCCTGTGGGTTAAAAAAATTAGAACTATATTATACAGGGCACTGGACATTGTATTGATTGGAGCACCATAATAGTGGCTGAGGCAAATGTACTGCAAAGAGAAATAGAGAACAGGGAAAATAAAGGAAGGAAGAAGAGCTCTGCTTTGCATGCAGGTGGGGAGAACATAATATCAATGATGAATTCTACCACACAGATCTGAGAGAAGCATGTTCCCCTTAAAAGGGTGGTGGGTAGATTTCCTTGAAGGAAATATATCATTCTAAACAAAATTTAGGCTAAGATTTTCAGAACTACCTAAAAGAGTAAAATACCCCATTTTCAATAAAATGTTTGTGTGTTGAATACACAGAACTCCACAAGGCTTTGCAAACAGTCTTAAATGAAAATGAATCCATTTTTTAAACAGCAGCTGCTAGGTCATTATGATCATGCTCAACCTATGGCACACTGAATTTCAGAGGTGCTTTAGGTGCCCACCTGAAGTTAAAAAAAGGCTCAATAAACATAGATCTCTTAATAGAGGTTGGATTGTCATGGAACAGTGGCCTGAAAAAATAGGCTTTCTAAATGCTGGAGAAAATTAGCCAGGAGAAAAGAGAACACCACCTTCAAATCACAATTCTGATCTGAAAACTTAGACTTTGGGAAAACAAAAAGGACAGTGAAACACAGCAATAAAATTGTAAGAACCATGTACCAAATCCTCCTGAGGCCAAGATCTCACCTGAACTCTGAGTTATTGGCATGAGCCCTTTCCATTCTGTTTATTTCTTTGGGTTTTTTTTTTTTTTTTTCTGGAAGCAAAACCAACTTCTCAGGATTTCTGCTGATGAGATGTCTTGGAAAGATCTGCTCCTGTGTGTTGCTATCTGTGACACTGTGAAGAGTGACCTAGAATTGCACCTTCCCACCTCCTGTACCTTGGGCAGGATAGCAAGATGTGCAGTACAAACCATTTAGCTCATCTTTTAAAACATGGAGTGTGAGAGGCAATAATTTCCACTGCTTCACCATAACCACTAAGACAATTGGTCTTGCTATTTGGACTTATTTCACCAAATTTTGTTCATTGTCTCTTCCATTGTTTCCAGTGATCAGATTTTCCTGGTGCTCATCATATCCTAATGCAATTCTGTTAACTTCAAGAAAAAAAGAAGGATGTTCAGCCCATAGAAGTCAGCTTATGCCAATCATGGCTTGAAATAGATATTACCTTAAGAATACATTTTTGAAATCATGGATTTTTAGGACCATTGTACAGATGACGTGGCACTGTCTGGACTACAGACAGATCTGAAACACTCTCTTGACCTAGCAGCTAAATGGAGAGACCAAAGGATGAGTTTAAGCTATAAACTTCTGAACTGATAACCTTATTACCCAAAAACCCCCCCAGCACTAAATATGTCACTTGATGCCTTGATCTTTAACAGCGAGTGAGTATTTTTGCATCACTCTTATTTTTAACCTCTTAGAGACAATAAAGCAGCCCCAACAGCTCCTGTGTGTGAGAAATGAGATTGTTATCATGAATAAAAAATAGCATCTTTATGAAGGGATTCAATCCAGAGCTGTTTATTTTGTACTTGATACTTCTACTGCCAAAGTCTTTCAAATTGCTTTGAGAAGCTGCTCATAACCAGAGTTATGAACAGCATAGTAACAGTGGTTTTTCCTTGTTTTCAGTGGTCAGGTACTGCTGCATAATCCATTGATGAATGTGACAAAAATTGTTTGTTAGACACTCAGAAATAACATCACCTCCTCCCCAGCCATAGTAAAGAGCCGTACAAAATCTGGAGTGCTTTGAAGCAACAGAATGAAAGAGACCAAAGCTCCTCTCCTTCCATCACCTCCCCGAAGCTGGGGGAGATCTCTGCCTCTGAGAGAGTCAGAGCCATCTTTGGACATTGGTAAAGTTTTCCTCAGCTGACTCATTAAATCACCTCAAGGCTCACTTATTTACTTACTGAAATGGACCAAGCTGTGCCAAGTGGCTGTTATTTTCATTAAAACACCGTGCAGCCCACAGCCCCAGGGCTGTCACTGGCTCCCTTGTGTGTTCTCATCTGTTGGATGTCTCCTGCAGCACCATCAACCAAAGGGCACCAGGGATAGAACAGAACCCTGGCCTTATTACCCTCCAAATACTCAGACAGTCTGATTACCCCATGTGCTGCACTAAGATTGGTGCTTATCATGACAAACATTTTGATATTGAACATCTCCAATGTGGACCAACATGGGTGAAAGACTTTACACCAATTTCAGGACAGAATAAATTTTCACCACAGTTTTCAAATGAGCAAAACTGTCATTGTTCCTTTGAACAGGGATTTCTGGCTGCATCTTTCTCTCCAGCCCTTCTCTTGTATTTGTGGGGAGGACGGAATGCTGAATCTGACTCCATGTTCTTAGAAGGCTAATTTATTGTCTTAAGATACTATATTATATTAAAGAATACTATACTAAAGGACACTAAAGAATACAGAAAGGATACTTACAGAAGGCTAAAAGATAATGATGAAAACTCATGACTCCTTCCAGAGCCTCAGCACAGCTTGTCACTGATTGGCCATAAAGTCAAAACAATTCATGTCAAACCAATGAAACAATGACCAGTTGGTAAACAATGTCCAAACACATTCCAAAGCAGCAAAACACAGGAGAAGTGAATCAGATAATATTGTTTTCTTTTTCCTCTGAGGCTTCTCAGCCTCCCAGGAGAAGAATTCTGGGCAAGGGGATTTTTCCAGAAAATATGACAGACACCCTCCTGTCTGCACAGAGACTTCAGCAGAGCCACTTGCACCCGTGTCACCACACATCTGCCAGCCCACCTGAGCACAACAGAGAACAAAGCATGTGTGGGTACATGGCAGCACAGACAAACACTTTGCAAAGACTGTTTTTGGAAAGCTTCACTCTCCTTTCTCTTAGCCTTCCTCCTCTCCATCATCTTGCCTTTCACCTTCACTTACATTGTTGGGAAGCACTTCCCTCTTTTTTGGGCCAACTTGGTTTTGTGCAGCATGAGGATGCAGCAGGAAGTGAACTCCTGTGCATTAATTCACTGGCAGTCCAGCTCCTGACACCTTCTCATGCCCTTGAAATCTCTGTGGTTTTCAGCACCTTTGCACTGAGGCCTTAGTCAGGAACACAAGCAATACCTAATAACACAGGATGAAGTTCAGCAGGAGGAACATGGATCCAGCTTGCTCAGCTACTTGAATGCAAATGCCTTGCCAGGTCTGTTCTCTATGGGGCTGTTCCTTCTATAGGGCTGCACTGAGGCTGGGGAAAACAACGTTTCCCCAAAGATCGCCCTGATGCTGCAAAGAGAAGCAGTTTCAGGTATGAAACTGTGCAAACAGTCCCCTCTATGACCCACACCCTTTGGTGGAATATGTGTCCTGGTCACAGGATCTCTTTTCAGGGTTTGAACCACACTCTGTTGTTAGAGGAGGCAGGATGGTTTCCACACTTCATTATTTGTATTAGATCTACTTTTTTGCCCAAATTCTGTGACCTGGTCAATAAGCAATTAGTATTTTATGACAAAGTGGAAGTGGCAGTGTTAATAGCAGTTTGTAGCTACATGCACACATGAGAGCCAAGAATAATTTTTATGACTCCAGTAGAAGTGTGTGTAACAAACAGAAGTCAATTTTTATGGCCATAATGATTGTATGCTCTCAATGTCTGTAGAAAATAGCTTTACGCAAATCAGTTAATTAGCATCCAAGTGCACTTGCTCACAGGCTGTTCAGCTGTTCCAGCCAATACTTGGAGAAAGATTAAAAAGATGTTTAATACACTAAAAAAAAAAATTAGTAACAAGTCAAAATCTAAAATGTAAACTTCTAGTCTAAATTCCACTTTAAAACAGTGTTTTATAATTTCTTAAGTCATTAATTCTAAAATTTATAGCAATAGACTTTTTTAAAACAGACTTTTAAACCTGAAGATAATAAAAATTTATTTGGTTATTGTAATGACACCAAGTACCTGAACTGAAAAATTCAAACCCTCTGGATTTTAGTATTAACATTTATATTACCTCCATCTTGACCTTTCAGAATTGCATTCAAAACAAACGAGCTAACACTCCTTACAGCAATATTATCATATTCTGTCCTTTATTATTTCTCTTGCTAAATATTTTCTTCCCCAAGACTCTCAAACTGATTTAACACCCTTCCTACTTAGCCTCCACCTTATGCACAGAAGCACAAGTCTTTTGCATCAATTTAAAGCCAAAGTGATGAATGGAATTTAATGATCTTTTTTGTACAGTTCTGTATAACACTAAACAATGGCCAATGCATTCATTCATGATCAGTTTTTTGCCTTGTTTTTAATTAGCTTCCTATCTGGAGGGGTGGTGTGAAAAATTGCACCCTGGGCCTTACTACATCTTTCTTTTATAAAATGTATGTACAACAAATAAAAAGCACATTTTAACCTACCAGCTACCTATTACGTTAAATGTCATTACTACTAAAGACTGGCAGCTCTGCTAACAAACACCCTCATTATTTCATTCCAGCTCTACTTTGGGTATAGTCAATCAAATCTTGATTTATGTCAATGCTAACAAAATACAGTATAAACAGAGCCATTGAGTACAATTCAGTGATTCTGTGTTTATTCAGCTCTAAGCTATGAAGCTAAAGTGGATACCATTTATAACCAAGACATGCATTCTTCATGGCCATAAGAGTTAGCAGGCCATAGCTAGAGCTCTTTTAAGCCTGAGAGAATATAAAGCGTTCCTATGAACAGACTCAATTTTTTTTTAAGTATACAAATTAATAACTTATATAAAGATAGAAAACATTACCATGACATATATAATTTTTTTCTTTTCTGTTTGATGTATTTAAAATAACCTAATTTGCAATGTAGGCCTCATTATTAATGGTCAGTGATTTTAGTACTTTCCAAAGGTGACTTTCTACAAGGAATGGCTGTTAGGAGGGTGTCTACATTACACTTTCAGTCACTCAGGTTATTGTGAGGGCGTTTTATGCTTTGTCTTGATGATTCTGAACATCCGGGCTGCTGACCTGGGGAAGCCCAGTTGGGTTGTGGAAAATTACAGAAAGCCAATTTTGTTCACTGAGTGATGGAAGAGCCACGAGCAATATTTCCTGCATGTCAGCTGGAAACCCTTCCCAGAGAGTTCAGCGCACCAATTCCTCTCCTCACTGCTTTCTACTTTCAACAATTCTTTCTACTCAACAGCTATAATATATATTATACAGGAAAGACTGCGGCAGACAAGACTGCAGTTCTGAACACAACACCAGCTCTCCTAGAAAGGAGATACTTCAAAACTAGGTATTTCAGGGCTATGATGGATATCTTGAAGTGCATCGTTTGCAAATGGCAGATATGCACCTAAGAAAGGATAGGAGAATTCTCATTAGACATTCTCCAAATCGTGCCTCTGGGTATAACCAGAAATGTAGTTTATGGGAGGGGAAAAAAAGGAAACAGGGATATTTTTGTGATAAATCTCTTAGAAAGCATTTCTGGTAAAAGTTCTATTGAGTCATGCACAGAAGGAACCAAATCCAGATCTCTCCTGTGTTTGGTAATGATTTACCAGAAGTAGCATGGAAAGGTCAGCTAATGACAGCTAACACTCTCACTGTTTTTCACTGCTATTTCAGATCCTGAGACTGCTCAAAAACCATGAGAGCTGCATGGAGGTGTTTTCCATGAGTTCCTGACAGCATGAGGACACTGTGACATAGACAAATCTGTGTGGGTTTGCCAGCCAGGTATCCTTACTGCAAGGCCCAGAGGGCAAATTATTCATGGCACACTTTTCAGAGGAAAACATAGGGGCAAAAGTTATTAATTCATTGCCTCCTGCCACTTTAACCCAAATATTTCCCCTCTGCTCAAGGCCACAGTCACCAAAGCTGCACAGACTGAAACACATCTGGAATCTTGAAAAGTCTCTATACATGCCCAGCATCATTATGGAAAATGTCTTTTAAACACATTGCCTAACTTGACAATCAAAACTGACAATCTTCCTGATAAACAAGCTGAAATGGCAACATTAAAATTTCTATTGCACCATCTAAAAACCCTTGAACTTTACAAGAAACAAATTAGGACTTTCATCAAGTGAAAAAAGCAGCCAAATCCTGGACATGATTTGTCAAAGCAGTGCAGTAACAGAGGAAGACATGGAAAGGAAGTTCTCTCCCTTTGATTTCATTGATAGAGTGAAATGCTATAGCACTATGAAGCACCAGGGATTGGTGCTTCCAGAAAAAATCAAACCTGAAACATGGTGGCAGAGCAAAAAAAAAAAGGGGGGAGGAAAAGTTAAGTACATAGACTCCAGCCTGTGGCAGCAATTCCTATGGTATCCTAACACGATTTAATTCAAAAATATCAAGCAATACAGGGAGGGATGGACTTTTCTAGTCCATCTGGAATAAGGACAATGACTTCTTCCACAAGAGAACCACTGGGAACCAGCAGGTGCCAGAGATATGAGCTAGAAATTAGGATTATGGGGAGGAAGATAGAACGTTTATTTTTGTTTCTTTATTTCACCAAGGGTTGACCTGTTAAAATAATGGCAACACAGCATTGAAATGATCCTAGGTCTCTGTCAGACAAATCATGGCTCAACGCATTTTCTCTCAGTTACATCAGAAAGTATGAACTTGCAACCTTGGCCCCAGCTCATTTAATGGCACACTGACAGGGCAAGAATAATTCACAGGTTGAGTTAATCAAAGGTGAAAAGGGAGAATCAGTAAATGTCGTATCCTTTTGCCACTTTCATCAATCCGACTAACTGAATTTGAGCTAAAGCTTGGCAAATTTTCTGCAAAGGGAAATTAATATGTAACACATCTGAGGCATGGTGCTGGCCAGCAAAATTGGAAAGCCAGCGTTATATCAGAGGGCGATTATTGAGGGAGAGAATGGCCAAAGCTGAGATAATCAGAAAGAAGCTCCTGTGTGTGTCTCTCTCCTCTGATAGCAATGTGACCCTCCCAGCCCTGCACCTGAGTAGAAATCCTTCTACTTTTCAATTTTTCTCCATCAGGAATATATTCTATTGCCCATTTCTGTTGCCCACACATGACTGAATCAATTCAATTACCTTGGAAAAGTTGATACATATTCAGGCCATGAAGACGCTCAGGATAGAAAGAGAGGAAAAGAGACAAAGAAATCCGTATTTACCCAATAATAAGTTTCATTTGGAGAAGGTTTGAAAACAATTCTCCCTCGCATTTGTCCCTGTCAGATCACATTATTCACAAATGAAGTTTACAAAATATCAATTCAATTTCAATAAGGGAGCCTGAATCCCAACACACGAGGGTTGAATTTACGAAATCATAACACTTGAGGGGACCCTGGTGGCTCCCAAATATTTTCCAGTCAGAGGTAATCAAAAGCAGACTGCTGAATACTAATACATTCAATTTCACCCCTTTTGTTCGCATCTGTTCCCTTATAATACTATTTTCTACACTTCCAAACCACTGGTGATGGCAGTTTGCAGGGAAAAAAAAGCATGTGGGGGAGCATCATATAGCTCAAACGTTTTTGTGAAAACACACTCAAATATGTCCAATTAATCAATTTACTGATGAGCAAACATGTGAGCTGTAGCATGGAAAAGAATAAAAGAAAACAATTATTATGTTCCCCATAAACCACTCCAGATTGTTTTCTAACCTCATTCTTTGCCCACAGTGTGCCCCAGAATTTGCTGCTGGCATTAAAATTTGCAAATGATACAATAAATGTGGTTTCCTCATCAATCTGTCCTCAGCTACTGCCCCTGTAAAGAGAAACAGAAGACCAGAAAAGCACCAAGTCCAAGAAAGTATCCAATGCTTTCAGCTCCTGGTTTCCTGTGATGAGTCAAAACCATCATGTTTTCTTTAACTGGCACAGGACTGGGCTCTTCATGATAATAGGACACAGATCTTTCAGAACAAACTACATCATAGTGTCTGATGGATCAAAGTTTCCTCCAGCATTTAGTGCAACAGCTTCCACCATGCTTCCTGAAGCTAAGTAAGTAATCCAAAACCATTCCATGAGCATGAGGAAAATACAGTGTTTCATGATCTGCCACTACTACTAAGAAATGGTGATGTAAAATTCATTACTGTTTTAAAGAACCAAGAGTTCTAGTCAAAATGCAGAGCACACCACTCCATCCTTCACTAACTCATGGTTGGCATGCTGTGGGAAATAAGCAATTTTTTTAATGAGCTTCACAGAAGTTTAGGAGGGAAGTGATTCTAGTTCTTCTAATCTCCCCAGTATTTTTCTGGCAAATAAGTGTCATTCAGACATCCTGTGACTAGTCCAGAACAATGCTAGATTCTTTTGTCTCTATTCCTCTGAAACAGGAATGCATGCAACAAGCAGGAACCCAGTCAAAAGTCCAAAAATGATGCAGAGATTACTCGGTGTGTCCAGTGGCCAAACCATTCTCTATGCTGCCAAGAAAGACCACAGATCTTCAGGAATTCCTTCCAATTAGGTCTGCAAGCAAACTGTTCAGCCAAAATGACTTCAGCTGAACACTTGACAGAATCATCTGTGCCACCTGAGTGTGGGTCCACCTCCTTGGTGTCAGGACTCCCCAACAACCAGTCTCTGGTGCTTTGGGTGATAGAGAAACAATACAACCACGCCATCACAGAAGTTTAGTGGTGCATTGAGTAAATTCATCAGTGAGGCCACAGTGTGAAGGTCAACTGGCAAGACCTGGAGATTTCCAAGAGTTATGACGGAGATCAGAGATTTGCAAGAGTTATGACTGAGATCAGAGTCCCTCAGGACAAGGACCAGAAGGGACAACTGCATGACCTGACTTGCTGCTTCTGTATGCCCACAGGCCACAGTATTAAACAGCAGATGTGAGCAGCTGTTTAATCTCAAGGTGCAGCAGCTATGCTGATGCCATACTGGCTTCCCCTGCATTTATGCTTTCACATCTTGGGCATTGCATGCCAAATTTCTCTAAGCTCAGTTCCCAGTCCCTGGACTTCACCAAGCCCTGGCCAGCAAGGCTGAGGAGTCCCTGATATCAGCAGTGCTCTTCTGGGAAGGATAAACACAAAGTCTATGATGCTTAAAGAGGAGGTCAGTCACAAACAGAATAGTTGTCGCTGTCTGCCTGTGCACTTCTCTCTTATGGGATGAATCCACTGAAACCTGTAAAGAAACCTTCCTATGATGTTTGGGACAACATCAGATCTCCCTAAGCCTCCTCTGGCAAAATCAGAGTGTCTATGCCCTCAGGCACTCTCCCTGATTGTATTCTTTTATTACTCTTTCACCTACAGCTGACTTGAACTGAGCCTGCAGTGTGCAGTGACAATACAAATAAAGTATTTTCTGAATCTGAACAGTACCATGGCTAGCTATAGGTCTGTGACTGAATCTGTCTGAAGATGAAGGTAGATGAAGGTGAGATTCACTGATGCACTGCTCAGGTGAAAAACTAATTCTGCCACATTCATGGGATACAATCTGGCCCTGGTTACATAAAACCAGCACTTGAGGATTCTTTGTACCTTGAAGTTTTGCCTGAAATGGGATTCTTAACATAATATTTAAGAAACAAAAAGAAGACTGAGGGATGCCACCAGCCAAAGTTGCTTTCAGAGGGTACTCAGTCCTCTGTGAACACAGTGAAGTAATTCTAAAATGAAGGCAAAAGCACAAGATTTGTCCAGAGCAAGAAGACTAGAAGTTCTGAAGTTCCTCCACATCACCGTTCCTCCTGGATAAAGCCTTTCTTTTAAAATTTCATCTTGCTGCAGAAAATAAAGTATATATGAAGTGACACAATGGTCCATGTCCATCTGTGTCTGTGGGGACGTGTGAGAACAGACCAACCATATTTGGATGGTTCCCTCTCCTGGAAGCATCCAAGGCCAGGCTGGATGGGGCTCTGAGCACCCTGGTTCAGTGAAAGGGGTCCCTGCCCATGGCAGGGGTTGGAATGAGATGATCCTTAAGGTCCTTTCCAACACAAACTGTTCTATGATTCTATTATTCTATGAAAAGACTTGAAAATAAGTTTAATTTGCAACTATGGCACGAGGCTGAAAAATACAGTGCAAATTGCTTGGCATGAAATTTTACTTTTAAGCTTATTCCATTACAAAAATCTTCACAGACTTCTTTCCCAATTTGCCTTTTTCTGGCTCTACATGGAAAGATAATCAGTGTATTAGCCCCATGCTGTTATAAAAATGGTTTTATATTTTGTGAAATTGTGCCAGGACAAAAACAAATAGGTTAGCTTAATTTAACATTTACACGTTATTGTGAACTATCAAACCAATACTTGCAAAAAAAATTATATTAAAATGGTGGTTAATCTAACAATTTACAAAGCATTCCATTTTAAAAACACAGCAATTGTTGTTCCTAGCTCTGTCAAGACCACATGCTGTGCAGACACCTATTAAGGAATCCAAGCTTTTCTTAATATATTAGAAGAATGAAAATGTGTAATTGGAAAAAAAAGTGAAAATTCTCTACAAAAGGATTTAGCATGGACACATCCTTCAATGGATTATTGTTATCAGTTTCACCATATCAACTAACAACAATGTTCAAGTCTATATTTTTTTATAGTATATTAGGAAAAAATAAACATTTAATGGTATTTTGAGGACATTTAAACCTCATCATTATAGTCTAAAATTGATCTTGGTGTTTCTGTTTCTTACAACATGCTGCTACACTGATTTTGTCAAATGTTAAAGCTAGTTCCTCTGGGAAGCCAAAAGAAACAGGGCATAAATTGTGGGTCATTTTGCTGTCCTGATTCAGCTCCTGTTCCCCAGCAGATGAGCAATGAGATGGGACAGATGGGGTGAGCTTGGGACCATTTTGTAGACATCATCCCCAGGGACTACAGGCTGAAGTATCAGCTTCAAAGATGAAGCTCTGGGAGAGAGACAAAGAAAGAGATCTGGAATTTTGCAGTGGCTGTTCTTCCATCAACAGCAATTTGCTATCAAACACCTTGGTGAGAAGTCTCACCAAGGTGTTGACTTTGTTTTTAACTTTGAATATTTCATACATCTTTCACAGCAATACTCCCTATATCATGTAATTGAGATTTTAATATTAATAACTCTGTGATGGGGTAACAAAGCCAATCCAGAAAGTTGTGAACTTTGAGCCAGTCTTTGAGGAAATAGCAGTCCTGTACCAGAAGCTTGCCTGCAGTGTGGAAGGAAAAATTCATCTCAGAAGCCAGAAACAAAGCTGGTCACAAGCTTCCAGCAATTTTCCCCTAAGAAAGGGGAGCTGGATTCCTTTATTCTCAAACACAGCCCTTTAGCAATTCCCCATAACTGGGGATAAACTCTCAAAGATGCTCTATGCTCTCACTTTTATTTAAAGAGATATAAGAAAATTTATTTGACTAATTTATTCTAAATTATGAAAAGCCAGTATATAGCATTGCACTCTTTTAAATCTCCCTATTGCTCCATCCAAGTCCCTCAGTTTTGGCAAAGAAAAGACATCCTTAATGTCAGCTTTCATTTTGCTGATTATTTCACTTTCAAATATTTCATACAGTGCTGGAATTTTTGAGTTGCTGATACTACAAGAGAGGTTTTAAAATCTAAAAATATCTGCTGCCATTGTAAAATGAGCAAGAAAAACTCCTAAACCCCAAAACATTTTGATATGCTTCAAGGACTAAAGTGCTTATTTTAAAAAATTCTGAACTTGGAAATCCAGATAAAACCTTGACTTCTCATCAAAACTGAAAGACAACAGTTTGAAGTTCAGGGAATAAAGCAGCTTTGTCTAGATATATCTTAAACACAGTATTCTCTTTTCTTTTTATAATGTTCCAAATTTTTAATGGTGAAATATAATTTCACCAGCTGCACAGTTATGCCCTGTTGGGATGGAATCAAAAAGTTAAATTAAGAAAACCTTGTGAATAATTTATTCACCTCAATCTCTTGAATCAACACGAGGTTTGGAACCAGCACTGAAACACAAGCAAACAAAGCTACCACACTGATAACCCTCAAGAAGGCACTGCAGGTTCAAGCTCCTTCTAGTAATCATTTTTCCTACTTTTGGCAATGTTAATTCTATATTGAAAACTATCCTGGTGCCTCAGAGCAGCCCTTCATGATGTTATGCTCATTCTGACCATTAAAGTGACCAAAAATCCTGGTCTGCAACGTGTTTAGCATGAGGAAAGTAAATCACAGTCAGTTCCCAATGCAGATAAATCCTTATGTATTGAAGAGCCCAGCCTGGTTGGAATGTATTTCATTTTGGAACAACAGCAGATAGGTATCTAGGGGTTTGCATGTTAGAGAGTTGGAAATTCAAGCAGGATTTTGCATAGTCCTGGAATTCACTCCTTTATCAGTTCATAACCATAAAAGATGGAGAGAGAGTCAAGGCCATAAGACATGTAAAAAACCATGCTTATGGAGAATAACTATAATAATTCACCTTCCACAGCTCTATTGCTGGTTGCTCTCTTTATCTGCATTTTACACCACCTTTAATGCTGGAGAGCACCCCATGCACTGCTCTGAATTCCCATGGAGGGGCTACTATTTTGTATTAAATATAGAACATGCTGAAGCCTATCCAGGCTCTGGATAACACATCAATTCCTAGAGAAGCCTCATGTGCCTCCTCCTCCTCCTTTTTCTCCTTCTTCTTCTCCTTCTTCTCCTTCTTCTTCTTCTTCTTCTTCCTCTTCTTCTTCTTGTACAACCCAGCCACAGGTAAAGCATTACAAAAAGATTCAGTGTAAATAAATTTAAATTATATATTACACAATACAGGGAAAGCCAGGGACTCCCAATAGATGACCCAGGGCTTGAACAATCATCCTCTGCTGCCTTTTCCCTTCTGTGTAAAACTTCTGTATTTGCTCTGAAATCTTTACTCCCAAGGATAGTAACTGGCATGCTATTTCCTTGATATATTGCTCATAGAAACAAAGCATGCTGCAAAATGAGATGATCATAATGGGATTTAAAGTTATTACAGGCAAAGTTGTAGTAACCTATAGTAAGTTCCTGGCATTTTCATTTACCAGTGAAAAATCACACACCTACAATATGTACATTGTTAAAAAACCACTGTAAAAGACTTTCAAGGCCTGGCATCTATATTTTGTTTCTGGGTTTACAAAATTATTATAAGTAAACTTTTATGAGAGGGGGGAAGAAATAAGAAAACATTCTATTAACAGAACAAGAGTTTCACCAAAGGCATCATGCATTCAAAAATACAATAAATGTCACTAAAAATTAGAAGACCTTATTTTGCTTTATACTATTGTTATTTTAAATGACACTGGCAATATAAGACAATCTACTCCCCCAGTCCAGCTAGAAATAAAATAATTATAAATAAATCCCTATATAAACTGCAGCCATTGGAAGAAGGTCTTTGTGTGAAGGAAAACTGCACCCAAAAATAGCAAAGTCAACTAAAAAAAAAACCAAACCAAGCTGTAATACTGGGACAATGGCTGGAAAATACTGGTTAAAGATGAGCCTTTGTGAGGGAAAAGGTGTAGGCTAGCAGACCATCTGTAAGCAGAAAGTACTAGGAAAAGAGAGGGAGTTATCAATTGCTGATTCAGCTCCTATTTTTAATAGTTGTACAGTGGAAATGAAAATGGAATCTTTGTAAAAGAAGCTAAAAAAAAGAGGGGGAAAAAGGAGCAAAAACAGGAAAGAGAAACATTTCTAATTGATTTAAGGCAAAAAAGCAAATCATGCAAGGCTATTCCCAGACAAGAAAATCAAGGTGGGATGTGGCTCCCATGGCAAAAGGACACAAGATACTACAACCAATTATAGCATAAAACTAAAATTGCTCTTAAACAAAAAAAAAAGATAATTTCTCCACCAAAGGATTTCACCTAGTCCAGAAGTGTTTTGGGACCAAGCATACAAAGAAGGAATCCAAAAGATCAAGGGACTTCAACCAGGGGTGCTTTTAACCAGCACTGAGGTCTGAAGGCCAAAATCCACAAAAAAGCAGAATTTGGAATGTGACACCCCACAGCAAACCCCACAAATGGATTGCACACATCTTGCATATATTTACCAAGTACCAGTGGTGTGAACACTGCATAAGGGGTGACTGACCAGTAGCTCAGATCAATTAATCACTGCTGCAGCAGCAGATGAGGCAGGCTTTCACCTCAGAAACAAGTGAAATTTTTTGTTATTTTTGATCCAGGTGCAAGTTCATGGGCCAGCCTGTGATAAGAAAGGATGACATAAGCAGAGAAAGAAAAGCTTCTGACAATTAGAAAAAAGTAAAAAGGAAACAAGATTGTTGGTTGTGTTAAATCTGCTATTGAGGCTAAGAACTTGCAGATGGAAAATAAAAAAATATGGCAAGGAAAAGACCACGTTATGATTCAAGATTTCAGAAGTCATTGTCCCAAAAATAAGCAATTGAGATCACCTCTGATGGAAAGAAATGCCATCCAAAGAGACAGAGGGGGTTTATAGGACAGCCCACAAATTGTCATTCCAGTTAAGTCCAGCTGAGGATGGATTAGCAAACAGTTTCCCCAGAACTCACTGAGCAGGTCAGGCACTAACTGGACCAAAGGCTGTCCAGAACAAGCTCAGCAAGCTTGGAGAACTGGTGTCCATGACATGGCACAAATGTCACAAACAGGACACTGCCAAAGGAGTCTGGAGGTCCACATGCAGGATATTCCTGAGATTATTCCAGACATCCAATCTTTACAAAGACTGTAAATCCTGGGGTCTATCAGCAATGATTTTTCAGGGTTAATACCATAGTATCTTTCTTGTAGAAGAAGATATTATGACTTATGTCTTAAGAAAGTTCCAGAATGACCAGGACATCTTTTTTTTACATTGTAAGGAGGTTCATATTATACAACAGCATTTAGTTAGGAATAACACTACAGTAACAGATCCCTCCCTGGCAGCATGACCACAATATTAACTCCTCAGGACCTTCATGGACAGCCAGCACAAGGACACTTCCTCTGAAGGAATGGAATAAATAGGCATCCAACCAGACAGGCCTTTTGCCTCTGATTTTATCCTCTACTTTGTGACCCTATGGAAACCTACAAAACCTCAGGAGAGAGCATTTACACCCAAGAAATTAAATTTAAATGTGAGGTATCTGAAAAGGAGTCAAGGAAGTCTCCAGAGCCTCATGCAACACCAGACAGACCCACCAAGTAGGTGTTTCATGGAAATATCCTTTAGAGGTTATGCAAACTTTCCTATGTCTTAGATATTGATCATTTTGCCTCAAATTGAAAGCCATTGTGAAAGCATTCAGTGTTACTGTCATAAAACAGAGTTACTGCTCTGTCACACGTGTCCCAAGAGAAGCCTTAATAGACCTGCCTGTGCATTTTGAGGGTTGTGGTCCAGGTCAGCAGACAAAAACCTGCCCCATACCACAAACTCCACAGATGCCTTGCCAGCAGCCTTAGCAGAGTGCTCAAGATGACAGAGATGAATTCTTCCTCTCATGCAAAGAGATAGAAACTGTATATCAGAGTTGACACACACAGGCATGAGCCAATCCTTCAGTTTGTTCTGTTTAAACTATGCCTATTTCCTAGCTAAATGGAATTTAGTGCTCAGAGCTATCCACACAGTTTTCACTGCTGTGTGCCACCTGAATCCACACCCAGAGAAGTCAGCAAGAAGCTTATGAGCCTGCAGACTGTCAGCATGAAGAAAGCAAAAATCCAATAGGACTTCTAAGTAAAAAATACAGGGAGGACCAAAAATAACTTCAAAAGTTTTAAAAGTTCTCTAAACTTTTAAAGCCAAGTTTTTAAGAATATTTGAACTGACCTGGACATTTTTTGACAAAATAATCCAGTATTGTTCTCATAACTGAACCTTCCCTACAAGCTGTTGAAGAGAAGGGTATGATGATAAGAGGCCACACCCTTTTTATACATCTCTGACATTTTGGAAGCTAGCAATAATAACTGAAACACAGTGAATATGTTAATTTGGCACACAACCCAGCTGAATCTGCTGTTTGTTGATTACATCTGCCATATCAGTCCCGCTCCCAAGCAAAGTTCCTGCCCCAAATGAGATGATGCTGAAGCTGCAGACTGAGCCATCCAACCTGCCAACTTTCTCATATCCCCAGTGGCTGTTTCCTTTTTACAGGTTTTTAAGTGGAATGCCCCCATTTCACCTTTTCCTGAAATATCTGCTGAAATCCATGCACTTCTAAGAGCATTATTTCATGTGTAATATACTCCAGGGTAATTATTGCTTTCCAGCTTCTTTTCTCCTGATATGAGATCTGCTTTGGATATTTTCCTTCAGGATTAGTGCCCAATTCTACATTTTTCAAGACTCCATCTCCTTTGCTAATTTCTTGTCACATTTCTAACTTAACCAGCTAAGTACACCTGAGTCCTTCTTGTTTTCACAACTCCTCACAATTTTGGTTACTTCCCTTTCTGGGTCATTTAAGGTAATTTTAGTATTGAGGAAAAAATTAATGTACAAAAGAGTTTCTTCACGTGTTTTGCAGTGCTGTTCAAGTCACTAGGATATTGAAAGCTCACTTGTTCTCCTAAAAGCTCAACTGCCATGGATGCAAAATATTTAACCTACTTTGGTGGGACTACAGACATGTAAAGTTAAAGAAGAGGACATATATTTTGGCCTGATATCCAGCCACAAAACAATTTTTTGTGGAGATTTGATGTTACCAAATGGCAGCTTCCACATTTATTCTTTTTTCTTCTTGTCTGTTTTTACATTATACATGCTTTATACTTGCTTTTCCACATTTACCTGGCTTACACAAAGTTTTCAAAGTTATTTGAAATTTGACAATCAATTTTTAGTAGTCCTAACACATAAGAAATCATTATACTCCAAGTAAGATCTAGAATTTTCCATCTTGAGCCCCTACACAACAACTCCATAGATCTGTACTACACTAAGCTGTACTAAGTTGTAATTGTTCAGTAACTCTTTGCTTCTCTTTGAACACAGGCCTTTCCACCTTCTCTTTCTGCAGTTTCTTTTTTTTTCTTTTTCTTCTGTTTTTTTTTTTTTTTAATTTTTAGAAAGAGTTCATTATCTCAGCTATTTTCAGATGGAATAATCCAACACACTTCTCATTTGCATGTAAAGTGCAGTCAATGTGAATTGATCAAAACCAAATTAACAGCAATTGGTTCCAATATTTTCCCTGTTTACACATTAGCTTGCTACCTTTAACATATAGATGTATTGAATTCAGCTTAGCAACCTGAGCATGAATGCTGTGGCCTTTAAAGAGAAACTTATCTGTAATTAAAATCATGCACAAGTTTTAGTGGGAATCTGTTTACTAGCTAGAAAGAAAGCTGATTCTAAAATGGAATAGAATTTAGCTTAGTAGTTCATGTGTTTGATTCTGAATTAAATCCCCTAAAATTATGGGGAAGCTTTATTAAGCTTCAGATTATATGAAGGTTACATCTAGTTCTGTGTGGGTTTAAATACAAAAAATAATTCACAGGGTACCTCTCCTTCCCACTACACCATAGATTTCTTTTTTTAGGATATCACTGCAAACTGATAATAAGTTAACACAGTTACAATCATTGTAGGCATTTTTTGCAGAAGTCATACAATAAATATGCATTGAAAGTACAAGCATGCAGTATAAATCATGTGGCACAGTGTTCAGATGACAAGTAATAAGGGCTTTAGAATAAAAACTGAAGCACATATACAGTGCTTGCTATAAGGAAATGATTTATCCTATAGTGTATATTGAATTGCTTATTATAATTTAGAATGGTAATTGCTATGGCTTCACTATGCTGTTTAATTGCTACAGTACACTGATATATACCAGGGAAGTCACTGCAGTAACTGCTGCCCTTATATAACAGCATTTGCATAATCTGCACTGGAGTTTATTCTTATAGCAGATAATGCAGTATATGCAGGAATCAAATTGTTTCACACCATATTGATTGCAATTAAGGGCACAAATATGAATACAAAGATAAGGCTTTTCTCAAGGTATTTATCACAGGACAGATGCAAATTTCAAGTTGAAGTCATTACCACGTTAGTCTTTCCTGGAAAATAATTATAGAAATGCAACTACTGGGATTTTTGTAACACAAGTGTGAGACACAGTTCTGGATTTTTGTGCAAAAATTTCTCCTTTCCTGGTTGGATCCTTCCAGAAGCAGAAGGTTATTACTACAGGAAGAAACCATCACTGGAAATCCTCTGGTGCCAAAGATCTAACAAAGATCAAAGCCCAACAATTCTATCAGCAGCGTCCCCATTGCTCTGGGGTGCTGAGCCCACAGGGAGTGGAACTCACCTCCAAGAGAGCTAAAACTGCAGTGAGCTGCCTGGATCCCAACCATCCTTCTCATTTATTTCTGAAATCCCACGTGCCTGGGGGGTAACATAAAAACTACAAGTAAATTATACCACAAGGAGAACTCTTACTGTGTGCTCAAGGTGCCACAAGGAGCAGCACCACATCTTCAAGATGCCACAAGGAGAAGAATCACTATGTATTTATGATGCCAATTTCTTTCTTCCTTGATTCTTTACCTTAAAAATGAACTGGAAATCTTAGGAAAGACTTATGGCTGTTTTGACTCATGAGTGTTTTAGATAATGTAAAAAACAGTCATGGATCACAGACACCAGCTATGCTAAAATGCTTGAACAGATGACATTTTTTGATGGATTTGTTTGTATTTTTGTGAAAGCAAGCAGTGTGATTTACTTTGATTTGGGAGATTTTTTGTTTGTTATACCCACAGATTCTGACTGACACAGCTAATCTGTGAAACTAATAGCAAGTTTGCTGATAGTTTGGCTTCAAATTTGGCAATTCATTACTATTCCCTTTTTAAAAAAGCCAGTACACCCAGTCTAGAAGCAGAAAGAAAATCACATCACAGGACTCAGACAACCTCAGAAATGAATTGTCAAAGAAGGGATTAAGACCAGACAAAAAATGCTTGGCAGATAATTGCAAACAACTGCAAACAACTCACTAAAAAAAGAGGTGAGAGCTCCTAGTGCAGGATTTAAATAATTAGCTCAGCTCTAGCTCTACTGCAAAAACAAGGGACTGCAAAAAGTTGTTAAGACAACTCAATTTAAGAGCAAGTCCTGCTTCACTTCATGGACTTGTGTAGTTTCAAAAGGCAGCTGATGGCAGGAGACATTGATGTACGATAAATACAGCATGCAATCACTCTGATTGTTTGTGATCATGACATTTCACAAACGTTGCTTCGCTGTCATTTTCTAAAGTATTGTTTTAGAGGGTTGTGACAGAGGAAAAAGAGATAAAAAAAAAAGAAACAGAAAAAGAAAAAAAAAAAAAGAAGAAAACAAGGAGAAATGTCACCCCGTCTCCCTAGACAAGCCAGATTGAAAAATTGAAGAGAAACCAACTTGGATGAGATAGATTCATAGCACTGACACCATACCAGCAAAATCAGAATTAGATTTTGAGATTATTGAAGTAAAAAAGCCACAGTTTCTTTTCACAGGAATTTACAGTATGCTATCTATATACTGTAATGAGCATGGCAGTACTGGCTTGTGGTCAGAGCAAGAACTTGCTGGATGTTTTTTATTTGACCCTGTTACTGACACACTGTGTGAGCCTGAGGTTCAGACCCCACCTGAGAGATGGGGTTAATAACCTTAACCAGTTTTGCATCTGATCAGATGAAATCTCTGAGTGCTCACTTTAGACACTTGCAGCCAATAATTAATGCACCTTACACTTGGTTCGTTTTCTTATTTTGTCATGGGAATTATATAAGCTTTAAACTTTTTAAAAATTTTTCCCTGCCTTGACCACAACCCATATTCAGCCCATTGCATCTGTAGGTGGGAGAGCAGAAGTGAACCCAATTCAGTCACCCTTTCAGCCACAAAAGCAAGGCCAGGCCATAGATTCAGCCCATGTGCTTGCAGACAGGTGCTCAGGCAGTATCTGAACATTTGCTATTTTCCCTATGTACATAACAACATGTTTTAGTCTTTCCATCCAGCTAAAACTCTCATCCAAACATTATTGTCTCTTCACTGGACTATTCCATGTTCTTTTTCCCTTCATCTTTGCCACCATTCATTAGGAAGACCTGATGCATGAAAAAAAATTAATTTATTCCTAATGACTTTATTGTTTAATTAGTGTTTACTACTGCAGATAACACCAGGTGTGTGCGTGATTTTACATTTTTTAAATCATTATCAAGAACAGCATTTATTGAGTTATTAATTCATTTGGACAGTCACAGAAAAATCTATTTTTCCCTCCATTGTGTCTTCAGTTCAGTGGGATAATGTGAATTGTGTGAATTGAATGGTTCCACCAGGAAGAAATGGCCTGACCATACCTCTGAATATACAGATGTGCCTTTTCTACCTTGATATTTCAAGGCTGATTTCTACATGTTAAATTGTTAGGATGGGTAATTACAGCCCTGGTGAGGCCACACCTGGAATGTTGGACCAGTTCTGGGCTCCTGGGGACAAAAGAGACACAGAGCTCCTGGAGTGGGACCAACAGAGGGTGACAAAGATGATGAAGGGGCTGGAGCATCTCTGTCAAGCATATCCAGTGCCCTACTGCAATAAAATCCTTTGGTTTTTCTCTGCTGGCATTCTAAGCCATTATCAGCTTCTCCTCCAAAAACATCACTCTTTTCCCTCACTCTTGATACTGTGAGGTGAGAGACTGAAGCAAAAAGATGAAGATTTTCCATCTGATCTTCCATCAAATCTGAAATTTTCTGGTTTTTTCTGCTTTTCCACATTTTTTATCCAGAACTAGCAAGGTTGAGTTAGATTTTCTCTTCAACCACTTCATTTTGTTTGTAACTTTTAACCCTGATCTCCTTGTTTGTATTTGTGATACTCACATGACATTTATTGCTCTAAAAGCCATGACAGAATATTTACCATCCAAAAAAACCCCACAAATTAAAAAATGAAGTCTCTAATTTTTTATTGCTCTGAAAAAAAAGGGAAGACCAATTCCATAAGAACAGCACAGTGCAAATTTCATTAGGGTCACACCACAAAGCAAACAGAACATCTTGGGCTCAGAAACTACCCTGGCTCAGAATATATGCATATAAGATGATCAATCATAATTTTTATCCAGAAATTTTAAGAAGGTTTCTAATTAGTGAAATGACAAAGTTCAAGAATACCCCTCTGGTAGGTGTGTTTTATTAGGGGAGTTGGTAACAGGAAATATGAAATAATGAAATTATGTGAAACAATTCCTCTGAGGATGTGAAGGAAGTCCCTTCTTCTGTACCCAAAGCCCCAGTGTAGATGCACCTACACTGATAAAGGACTTTATATCCCCTGGAGTGTGCCATGAGCTGTGCTGGTAAAAGCCACATAAATAGAGCAGAAAGCTTCTTGTAGTGTAGACTGTGCAGAACACAGAGTGACAGAGACCCTGTCTGGGAAAAACTGGGTGGTGAGGCTCTGGCTGCAGAAATGTCAAATGCACAGACTGACTCTCAGAGTCTCATTCCTAAGGTTAGAACTAGAGACATTTTTATATCTTTGAAAACTGCCACTTCCTGATGGTAGGAGATTCTTCTTGTGCAACCAAAACAAAGATTATATCGCAGCTAGATTTAAAAAACCCAAAGTCTTCTCAGCTGAACATTCAATATATATTTTATTGACAGGGTTTATTATTAGCATCTAACATTGTATTGTGTAAATGAGTTAATATGGTTTTAAATTCATGGAGAGTTCTTTCATTAGAAGGAGCTGAATTTTGTCTAAACTATTTCTAGAGCTTGTTTGTAGGAAATCTATTTTATTGGACTTTGAATATCATCATTTAAATAATATACTCAGGTAGTAACAGACAGTAGCTCATACTGACCTTGAATTCACTACACAGGTATAAATATAATGTGAAACCTTATTCTTTTGCATGTTACCCAGATCATTTCATACTGTGGAAGTGACTTGTTGGACACCAGCCATAGCAAGCACTGCATAAGTATACAAACATATAGCTGAAAACCAAAACCAGAGATAGTGGAAGACCTAATAGCTTGTGCTTTGTCTGTATTAAGGTGTTTGCAATCAGTTCATTAAACAGAAAACATCTGAAATTTAGACATTGCCAGGTCACATCAAACACAAGGCATCAAAGTAACATTGAGGATCTGGGTCTGAACAATTTTCCCAAGGTCATCCCCGATGTCTGTAGCAGTGTAGCAATGTTTAAAGCCCTGGTGTCCACATTGTAGACAAATACCATAACAACTGAGCCACCTTCTGTAAATGGAATGAACAACAGGAATCTCTATTTCCAGATAATACAGGGTGTCACCCTCTGCTACGTGAGGATATTTACACCTGGGGAAGAAAGAAATCAACAGTTCTTCTGGTTTAACCTTTCTTTTGATCTTGAAGCTTCAATCCAACATTCTCAGTCCACAAAACAAAACCAGTAAATTGACATGTCATACAGCTTACAAAATGAGGAGTGTTATCAAAGACAGGCTTTGTAACTAGGCTTTGCTCGGTACATGAGCACAATTCATATTGTTCTCACCTATTACCAGACCTTGAACACGTAAAATATGAACCATTCCACAATCTGCATGCTCATTTATATTAGCTATATTCAAAACTTAGGAAATAAAAAATGTTCTGTTTCCCCTTCAAGAGTAGCACTCTGTGTAACACAAGCCAGCCAAGTTATATTGGTGAGACCAGGCCTTGACATGAGCTTTGCAAAGGAAAAGTGGACATTTACCCTTTGAGTTTAAAAGGGAAACTGAAATTCCAGTAAGAGAAGTGACTACATTTTCTGAAATTTATGACACTTCTTTGTCACAGACTTGAGTTTAAGGTGGTTTGGGATTGGTACACATATAAAATTTTCTAGTTGACAAAGGAAAGACTGTGGTTCTAAATGAACCTTCAGCATAATGTATAAGCTTTTTGCAGGGCTTCAAGGTAAAATATAAAGTAGAGGAATCAGTTGAGTTTTACTCCAATTTTCCCAAACTGAAGGTTCAAAGCAAAAATTCAGCATAATCTCAGGCAAAAGCAGATTTTTGGCATTAAATTCTTGCAGAGCAAAGCAAATAAGACTCAAAATTAAAATGGTATTGGAAGGCTCTCCACTGAACTGCTTACAGCATCTTATGTGAGACTCCAGCTGAAATATAACCAACTTCCTTTTTACTAGATTGCATTTGTCCTTCTCCTCGAACTCCTATTTCTTTAACATTTCTCAAATTTCCTTTTATTCTCAACTTGCTTGCCTATGCTATTTCTTTCCCCATCTCCTGCTGCTCTTACAGGATTCTCTCCTTTTACTACTCCTCCTCACTGCACCACCACTACTCCTTAAGCCTCCCCTCATCATCTCAGACACATCTGCCTTTACTTGTGGTAATTCTGCCCAGAAAGTTTTTAATCTTCCCTTATTCCTTTTCCTCAGCTCCTCTGCTTCCATTTCCTTGAACCAGTTTCTTCCTGACATCTCCTGGGTGTGCTTCTCTGCCTGTTCTTACTCTGGAAACTCTCCTAACATCCAATCCTAATGTCTGGCTACAGTGTTATCCTATTTCTTTTTATTTTAGCCTTCACAGGCACAGCTATGGAAGAGATCTATCTGTGCAGAAGCCTGGAAAATATGAGACTCTTACTGTGAGCAGAACTCCAGCCTTTTCTACTTCGGACTGAAACTCCTAATTAATTCACTCTTTCTATATGGACCAAAAATTCTCACATAATTCTTGTTCTCTGAAATTTCAGTCCATTTCTTGAAATAAAATACTGCACTCTGAATAACATTCTACCATCGAGACTTTATCAGTACCAGGCAGAGACAAACCTGATTTCCCTCTAATCAAGCACCTTCTTCTTTCAATTCAAGATCTTTGTCTGCTTTTTCTCCAAGTCTTTCCATCCCCTAAGTTACTTTAAGCCCAGTCGTGCCAGAGATCAGAATTTCTGGTCCCTTGAGGTAATTGTTAATACAGTTGTAAGCTATACATTTTCCCTCAAAACACAATGGTAGTTCCAGTCTCAAAATAAGAGCACCCTGAATATAATCAATTGTTTACTGTTCCACCCCAAAAATCTGATGTCTTTTTGATATTTTGATAAATGTTGATTTAGGAATTTAAAGCAAAATTAACTGGTAATGTTGGTGGGTGTAACACCATGTGGAAAAAATATAACACCAACTCTGTTATTTTATGAAAATATTTTTTCAACTTTTCACTCTGTTTATGAAAGTGAGAAACAGGAACAGTCTAATCTGATTTAAAGACATATGGATTTAAGTAACATTTTCAGAAAATTTAAAAAAAAATTTAAAACCCCAGCTTTTGGCATTACCTTTAAAATCTGTGCTAAAACTACTTTTGCTTAGAGAATTTTTACATAGCATGCAATACCCATATGCTTCCAGAGTTAGGGAAGGTGCTAGGAATGAGTTTTCTCACTTTTACTGAAAATAAAAATGCCATGGACAGTTATTTGCAGTTAATCCTCAAAAAACAAAAACAGCACTAAATTAAATTTTACTCTTTAAATGATATTGACAATTCTGTAGAGCGAGATCAATTTTTAAAGTTGGCACCAAGAGGGATCCCACTTGTTTCCCTGATTTATTGACAACCACTTTACATATTCTCTCTTACAACACTGAAAACAGATATTTAATTTGATCTCTAAATTTCTCAGTTTCAGGAGACTCTTTGTAGTATATAGATAATAATTTACTCTGAATTGTAGTCTGACCACCACTTGATGCAACGAGGAGTGAGAATGTGCTGGGAAGCCTCTCTGAACCATTTCAAGCAGCCTTTCAAGAAGCTATCCAGCAAGGAAGATTAAACATTAGCTGATTACCGACAAGTAATTAACAATGTCAACGAAACACAGAAACTGAATTAATAATAATTATATCATCAACACGCTGATCATCTTGTAGAGAATCCCAGGGAAGAGGAGAGGTTAATTACTCATTGCTAGCAGAACAGCAGGAAGTCGACCAAAACCATGCCTCTGCATGGTGTTAACTGCCAGGCAGATAATTAATTAACATCATAATTGTAATGCAGGCAGCATGAAAATATTGAAATATTACTTCATTTCCATTCTATTACCTATCCAGCACGTTCTGTAGCTTAGAGGCTTGAACTGCAAAGCTTGGTTGTGTCCAGAGTCTCAGGTGATGTAGTTTTGACCTTATTTTCCACCAGAGATCTATCATGAATGAGAGAGTGAGAGGTTTGTGAGAAGACAAAGAGCCAGCAGGGAATCAGTTCAGACAGAGATTTCTCCTCTCTTGACATGAGATGTTCAAGTCTGATTCAGGATGAGTTAGACTTGTGGGTGTGTGCAAGGATAAGGAGAGTTAGACTGCCAACAATTTCTCCCAAAATAAATTAAGAAAATATTTGGAAAAGATATTAAATCACATAGAATCATAGAATAGAAGCATAGAATCATTAGTGTAGGAAACAACCTCCAAGACCATTGAGTCCAACCATCAACCCAGCACTGCCAAGTCCACCACTAAACCACATCCTCACGTTCCATATTACACATTTTTTAAATACCTCCAGGACTGGTGATTCCAAAACTTTCCTGGGCAGCCTTTGCCTGTGCCTGACAACACTTCAGGGCACAACTTTTTCCTAATATCCAATCTAAATCTCCCCTGGTGCACCTTGAGGCCATTTCCTCTCATCCAAATGAGGGTACGTGATCATGATGATGATCTAAGTCTAAGCAGATCTTCAGGAAGAAGTTGTGTGGATGTTACCTGTTGTACTTGCACTCCTCTGTTCAATGTCTTGACCTTCAGCTCTTCTGAAGGCCATTCTGCAGATTCCTGTGTTTGATGCCTTCTGTGAAAGATGCTCTTCCTCCCTCACAAGTTGTGTGTCTTGAAGCAGGAGTACCAACAGTCCCTAGAGTGGCCCAGAGGATGGCACACCACTTCAATGGAAGCATTCTGTACAGTTCTGGTCAAACGGAGCCAGGACAGAATAAACTAAGCTGTTCTTTACTGTCTCCTTTCTGTCAAACACCCAGAAACAATTTTACCCACCTGCCCCACTGAAAAAACATTACAGCACTTTGTTTCCAAAAACACCTCTCCTATAGCCATGACCTTCTGAAACTTAAGCCTTATGAAAAGAGCCCATCAATACAACCTTACAAAACCTCCTTTAAATCAAATGAGAGAAAGGTGCAGGCAATTGGTTTACTAAAGCTGGTCTTTTTTCCTGATTTGTCCAACATTAAAAAGAAAGAAACAAACTAAAAAAAAAGAAACCAAAAACCTACCCCAAACTAGGAAATCATGCTGGTAAAATAATGGCTCTGCAAAATGCCCAGGGAGAATTTGAGATGAAAGCCACCATTATCACAGAGTGAGGAAAAAGCATTGGTACTGGAGTACACTGAGCTGAATGGTGTACATGGAATCTGGCTAATATTTTTTTGATATTGTGTGTCACAACTGATCTTCTTGGAGGTAAACAGCAACATAAGACAAAATGTGTGCAAAGTTAAACTTCCTTGATCAGAAGATATTGAATTTTGATCATCTGTAAATTTAAATTGCCTTTTTAAAATTGTTTGAGAGCTTGAAACAGAGTAGTTTTGAAAGAGCTGCAATTTACCTAAAGTAAAATAAGCTTGCCAGAGTTAGACCCTGTTAGTCTTTTTAAAGAGAGTGCTCTGGAAGAGTTATGGTGATTTGTAAAAATTCCCTTTGTCACCCAAATTCACTGCATGCTAAAAACATGCAGTGCATTTCACATTTGTGCAGTTGGCTGCTTGCAAAAAGAAGTGTGCAGGTGCAGGCTGGCAGAAGAACAGGTGGGTAGCTATGCCTGGGATGTGGAGAACACATCATGAGCTCACTCCTAGGTTTCATATGGCCTTTCTGTATATGGCCTTCCTGCAGTAAACAGAACTGTCACCATTTAATTCATGCTTGTATAGCTCCATTTGCACCTGTAGAGCAGCAGAAGTTATACCTGGAGATAGTTAAGTAAGTTCATTAAGAGTTTGAATCATGTTCCAAGAGGGAACACAAGTTACAGTAGACAGATTTCCACAGCACTTCTTGAAAAGGGAAGGACAAGGACAGTATTGCATTCTAGACAAAATTATCTTTGCAACAGAGGATCTAACACCCAGAGCCTGTTTGTGACTTCTCCCTGCTCATACAAATGCTGTTGCAGTCACTGCACTATCAATCTTTAACTCATAACCTTGACAAGCACCCTGGGACTGACAGGAGCTGCACAGTCCCTTTACATTCTGCCTGAGGCCAGGTCTTACTTCAGTCTGCAGCCAACAAGCTTCTCACTGGAGGTCATGCTTGGAGTATTAAACAGATATACTGAACATTTACCAACAACAGCAAACTTACTTAAGCCAGAACTAATCTTCCTGTCTTCTTCAGACTTCCTCCAGAGCTGGTGGAAAGTGAGGGCATTGGAAGACCCAGATCCTTTACTGTCAGCTGCAATCACTGCTGGCCTCATACCATGCACAGCCATATCCTCATGAGTACCAACAGGACTCAGCTCACCCTGCAGGCTGTAAAACTCAGAACACACCAAGAAAGGGATGGGTGAATATGCAGAGCATACGTAAGTCCATGGATTACTGCCTGAATTTCACTCATAATTCATTAAGATGATTTTTGCCACTACAAAATGGTAATAAATGCAACCCCAAAAGATCTTAAGTCAGGTTTGAGACTCCTTATTCTATGACCTAAAAAACTACTTCACATTGAGAACAAAGGATAGACATATTCTATAGCTAAATGTTGCCAAGAAAGATCAGGATTTGCAGCCCTAAATTGAACATCTTATATCACCCCAAGAAGAACAAATGTCATTCAACTATCAACACTTTGCAAACATGAAAAGTCAATGCAGCCTTTTGGTGACTGAGTTGATAATGATAATGATAATTCAAATTATATAAATGACAAGGACAGTTAACAGCTCACTTGTACTGGAATATTTTATGTTATTGGAAAAGCTATTTAAATGTATTCACATCTGGGAGCCCTTCCAGGTAGTTTGTCTCAGCAGGGTATGCTGATAAATATCTTGTTGCCCCAGTGCCACTGCCTTTGGTGTGATGTTCAGCTCCCACATGTCTTTCTGTTTCCTCCCATGATAAACAGATCTTTGTGTGTTTGTGTCGAAGAATTTCTTTAAAATGGAAAAATTCCCTTTGGGAAATCCTAGACCTATTCCTTTCTGTTCTCCTCTTAACCTTTATGTCCTCTTTTCCAGCAGAAATCTTGTATTTATTTTGGAAATAAAAGAAATTATTCTATCTCTAAAATAAACATCTGTGAATATCACTTTCTGTATCTTCTGCATTTCCTTAAGCAGATCTTTATTAGGCCATAGTGCATAATGTAAATATAAAGTAAGAAAATGGGAGGTGCCAGCCACTTTGGGCTGCATCCTTGACTCACACAGATTTATTAAAAGCAGCTCACCCTCCCAACTGATTTAAATGGGCACAATGCTGCTGCAATGAGTACTTGTACCTCAAATGATGGTGAGAAGACACATTCATATGTACCTCATCCTACAAAACTGAAGCAGGCATGCTTGAAGAGTGGTAAATTTTTAGGAGTTTCTGTCTGGACACTGTAATCCATAATTATTTTCAACACTGCTACTGACTATCTTAAGGAGTTTTAGAGTGGGTGTTAAATGTTTTTCATTTGTCCTTTTGTTTTCCATACATTAACTTCTTCTCAAACTCTAGCCTTGACAAGCCCTGAAATCTGCCCTTGCTGCTCTTCTTACATGTCCTGTATTTTACACGTGTAGAATGTGGGTCTTATTTTAATGCAGAGCTGAAAACATGTGGATTAAATTTCCAGTGTAAGCCAGCTAAGCTAAATCAAAAGAATAGAAAGAGATTCCCAGAAGGAAGTGCATCATAAAATTAATAGAAAGAGATTCCCAGAAGGAAGTGCATCATAGTGTCTTGGGTTGATCTTTAATGATACAATTATATATGGAACATTTCAGGTAACTTTGCCCAATTACATCCAAAGATACTGGTTACTACACTAAGGCTTTTGTTAATCTCAGTAAAGAAAGGGTGGTCTGAAATGCAGCCACTAGATAATTAAAATTAAAATGCTATAGATGGCTCCTAGATTTCTCATTTCATATAACGAATTGAAAGCCTAATAGGAAAACTCATAATACCAGCCCTCTTAACATTAACAATTACCATGATTAACAATGATACTCACAACTCATTTTTCATTAAAGACTATGGGCAGAGATAAGCTTGTTTATATAGACTAGCTTTTGAACTGATGAGCTATTTATCACTCCAAAAGCCATGAAAAGACAGAACAGCACCCAGCAATTAAAACTTGCAAAGTGACCTCGTGACAGTGGAAGACCCACCCTTCTCTGGAGCAACAGTAAGGCAATTGTTTTCAAATCAGTTAAAAACGGGAAGATCATTTGTTGGTTTATTAAAACATATATCCTGGCCTTGTAGCGACTGGAGTGGTTTGTTCCACACACAAGGGGTTCTCACAGAGATGCAGATTTTCCAGTGTGCACTACAAATCAAAGAGGTGAAGTTCTAAGAGATACTAGATCAAAAGACTGATGTGCAAAGGATCAATAATGCTTTATATTAAAGCAGCAAATAGAGAAACAAGGCTTTGCATAGGTGTTATCATAGACAAAGATCTAAGCATATGCCATGTATGTGTCTCAACTTGATATCCCAATCAATCCTCATTTTCCTATTCTTATTTTGGGTTTCCTGTCTCATTGCTGTGTTCTCTCATTACATCTCCCAGACTGAGCCTTCCTTTCTAAGAAGAAAGTCTCTTATTTACCTGTCACCAAAAAAAAAAAAAAATTCCAGCAGGGTCCTACTCCAGAATCTTGAAATTTTTTCCAGGTTCAGGAGGGTGCTGAGGAGTCAAGAGAATGCACATATTAAAAGAAAGTGGAATAGCACAGAAGTAAAAGGACTAGGTATTTCTAAAGGTGGAAAAAAACTAAGTCAGACATGTCTAAACTGTTCAATTCAGGTGTCTGATATTTGTCAGGCATTACTTACAGATTCATCATTTCAGTAATATTAGACGTGCTTTGAGTGCAGAATAATATTAAAAGAGACTAAGAAATTCCACAAAATATAAGACATCCCTGCTGGCAATGATTCAACTACCTATTGAGAAGGAAAGTAAACATCTAAGAACAGTATATATCCACTCTAGTCTTACCACTACAGCCCTAAGGAAACATAAGGAAAAGAAAATTTAGAAGGTTTTCAAAATTACCAGTTTGAAAGATATCATATGTATATGCTTAGTCCACATTTAATGCAGGAGCTACTGAGGATTTTTATTAATCAAATTAATTTACTATGCAATTAAAAAACAAAATTATACCACCTACATCAGAAACACTCTTGCCCATACATGCATATACAGCCAATTTAAAAAACAATTAACTACCTGTCCATAGGTAACATACGTCTCCAGAAACTTTCTTGATTTACTTTAGAAAGAAATTAGATGTAAGAAATTTTCCTGCTAGAGGGATGAGAGGGAATGAGACAGCAGCCTTCAAGAGCAGATACAACAGGCTGTGCCTTTTCCATACTTCTGTGTTCTTCTGGTACTAATTGATTTGGGGTGATGTTCTGCTGAGCAGTGAGCACAAGCTAACTAAACATAATCAACAAATGCTACATTTATTTCCTCATGGCTCCTCCCATTGTTACACTTTTTTTCAGCAGCTGATATGTATGATAATACATACATACAAACATATCATACATTCAGTATGAAAATACCTACAACTGATTTAAAATGAGTGACTCCTTAGATCCCAGCACACCTTGAAAATTCTGGGTAAGTTTCTGAGAGGATTACCACGGGCTGGTGGGAAGGGAAGGCATGGTCCATGACCTTGTGGAGCCAAGGCTATGCTGAAGACAGTGGCAGAACTACTGGGGCAAGTTCTGCTGCTTAGAACATCAGTGAGAATCCCTTCATCCTCCCTGCTGCAGCTACTGTTTTGGGAAAAACACTCCCTAGAACATGATTTCCCAGGAACCAGTGGAACATTCTGTTCTGCTGATGGGAGAGACTTATGAGACTCCCAGCCATGGTGGAATCCTTGCTTTTTTGACAGCACACATCACACTATTTGACCCCCACTATCACCCAGTTTATTGCACTGTATATATAGAAGCCTGAACACTGTTATCCATCAGGAATATAATGGTTACTTTACTGAAAGGTTTTGTCCTTGTTTGTCAGCTGATAAGGCACTGTGTACTTCCCAAAAAACCCAGCCCAGCACCCGTGAGACACAGGATATTTGCATGTGTGGAGCTTCATGCAGCCCCAAGGGTGTCACTTCTTCAGCTTGTCTGCTCTCCTCCTGAGCATCTTGCTTTTCCTGATAGAAGAGGGAGAGGGAATCAAGCAGGCTGTGGGGTCTGAGAAAGAACATTAAAGGGACAAAGTGGATGAAGGTCAGATGTGACGAATGGGGATTGAAGTTTGGCATGATCCAAGACCACATTAGGAAATAAACTCTAGATTCAACCACTCAAAATCTGTTTGCATAACTGTTTTTTCCAATAACAATTCATTTTCAAAGCTGTTGTGGGTAAAACCTTCAGTCTCAGTTCCAGGGCCGTGAATCAAAACTAGCTCTAGTAAAGTGCCCAGAGTAATCATAAACTCACATCTGGAGTATCTGCCAGCAAAATTTGACTGAGCAGATTCCTCCTGCTTTTAGTGTCAGAGAAGGAAGTGAAGAAGAATTGTTTGTCTTGAGTTTTTTCTTTGACAGAAGCTCGCAAGACTGGTTTGGTAAATCAAGACTACAGAGAAGTTAGATGGGAATTTAATCATGATTGACACACAGATTGCAGTCTCTTTAAAGCAAAGTGATACATCATCTGCACTCATACATCATGTCATACCAACAATACCTGATACACATATCTAGGTAAATATCATTGGAAGACATTTTCCACATCTAGTTGTCTTGAAAGTGAGTTTTAAGAAAGGATCATTTCTGATGCAGCTCTACATCCCACATGTTAAAAGGTCAGAACCTTTTTGGACCTAGATAACTGAATTGTAGAATAACCAGAAAGGGACCTTCGGAAGTGCCCTGGTCCAACTCAAAGTGGACCTCACTTACTCAGAGTGGGACTGGCTTTGAAGTTTGAATGGTTTGTTCAGGGCCCTGGCCAGGGCAGTATCCATCTCCAAGGATGGATACCCTACAGACTTCCTGAAAAACCTGATACAGAGCAAAGACAGTTTTAAAAGTGTATTTCCCCTGTTCCCTTTCCTGGGGAGAAATTGAAGTCCTTAGGGGGAAGTCAATTCCAGATTAGTCTTTAGAAAAGAGAATAAAAAGGGACAAACTCTAATGTGGACGAGATCAACACACCTTCAATCTCTGTGCTTTCTGCTGTGGCTCTGTTCTGAAGGTCTCTTTCTATACAGGTTATGTATGATTTGCAGAGGCTTTATCTCAGTTACCAGGGTCTGTTACAACAGTAAGATATAGAAACAGATCCTTTATTCCCACACCTTACAGGACTTGCCCCACATCACCCAAATAGACAACAGCAGACAGAATTGAACCCAGTTTTCCTCAGTTACAGCACAGCTCAGTAACCATAAGAGAGAGATCAGAGAGGACAGACATAAAAATGGACAGACATAAAAATGGACAGACACTTCTTGAAGCTTTCCAGTCCAAAGAAATAGAATTTTTCATTTCTGCAGTAATTTTATGCAGCTTGCTCTGAAATGTGAAAGAATATTGGAAAAGTCAAGTTTATATTCTTTATTGAAAGCAAAATGAGAAGTGGGCAAAGAAAGAAAATGTTGATGGAGAGAACACCCATAAAAACAACCACTATGACTTGGAAACTGTTTATGCACAGACATTTGCATATGCTCTGATACCTTGCAGATATGAAATTGAGACAATGCCTATAAAGACATGCACTTTAAGCTTGTATACCTAAAGCTTCTCAGGTTCATTTTCCCTGATCTCCTTATTTGTGATTTATTTCTGAAGATTAAATTAAGTTTTTAAGTAAACAGTTGCAGTGTAACAAGCTAATCTGGGAACTATGTAACTCATTTCTCACTCTTATAGATAGGAAAAATATTCAATTAGTATTCTGTCCATGTTAATTTTTAATTTAAGGCCTTTAACCAAAGTACAATGGACTTTTGACATATAAATATTAAAAATTAAATTTCCTGAGTTCATTATCTGATAATTAGAACTAAATAACATCTTAACTGAGAGACAAACCCCACGCAAAGCAAGTCAGTTCCATTTAAGATTCCATTAGAAAAGTGTTTGAGCTAGTATGTAATGGACCATAAAATTTAATTTGGAAATGATATTACCAAAAATGATGGAACGATACCAGTCACAAAAGGACATGTAGGCAGCCCTCATCTTTTCATTTGGCATGATGTTCTCCTATTGATTCTGTAGAATCAGAAAGGAATTACTTAATATTGCACAGAATAACATATGTAGGGTTTTTCTCCTTTCCTCCAGCGCCTCGGTATTTAAAAGTCAGAATTGACCAGTGTAGCTCCATGTAATTACAAAGATTTCCTTATCTTAGCCTATTTGCTGAAGTCATCCTAAAGAAAGGGTCCCCTAATCCATTGGCTGTCTCATATCTCATTTACATTGGTGGTAATCCCCATCCTATCTCAGCATTTAGGTAATGACTTTGGGATTAAATTGCACTCCTTGCAATTCTTTACTTTCAAATCTCTACAACATATCAGCGGGCCCAGCTGAATGGGGCTGTCAGAGGGCTGGAAATGCAGCCGGGGAGGAAAGGCCTCCCACTTCCAAGTGAAATTAACTTTCTCCATAATAAGACCTTAAGAAAAGAAAACCTTGACTCTGTGTTGCAAAGTATTTTGGGAAGCTATAAAAAGATGCTGGGATTAAGTTATACTAAGCTCTCCAAACAAGTGTGTTTAGCTATTTTTTCCTGCATTTATAGCTAAGGTGGGTTTAGTAAGTGATTTGCAGATAGTTATCAGTTGAAAAGACCTGCAAGTGTTGGGTGTATCTTTAATTTTGCTTTTTCAAAAACTCTTAACCTTACTGCTCCAAACCACTAGGATCATGGCTTTAAATTTTATTTAATTTTTCACATTCGATGAGAAAAAATCTGTTTATTATGGCCTAATACTGAAAATGAAAATCAATTGATTGGAAAATTAACAACTTGGGCCCAAATTCAAGTGGATATCTAAGTACATTTCTAATTTTAAGCATGGGAATAATTTCACTAAAATTAAGAAGTAGTGAAATGAATTCAAAATTAAGTATATATATTTAAATGTTGCTTGGTTTAAATCTTGTTAAATTTATGCTTCAATAAGAAATTTTTTGGGAGTCATCTGTTTTTATCTGTTGCAATAAACCACAGTTGTGTAAAATACATACCTATATTGGTGGGGAGGCTCAATTATATATATCATTACAACTATGTTATGAATATTAGTATAGTGTCACATGCAGGTGTTGCTGCATGAAGCTCTGTTACAGAAAGGTATTTTTATTTGCTGAACTTAATGTTTCTAAGTCTTTATGCCGCTTTGCTTTTCAAAAATCTATTTATTCACATTGCATCTGTTAAACTTCAGCTGTTTCCAAGATTGGGAAACCTTGTTTTGTCAGATTAAAATCCTTTCAGCTGAATTCACCAAGGTGCTGTAATGCACCAGATATCTAATGAGAGACCTGACTTTTAGCTAGATGGAATCCATTCAGATAGATTGTGATGCAGTAGAGAAGGCCATGGCTTTTGGCCAAAACATTAGTTCATTTCAGAGTGAGGGAAAGTTTGCCAGAAATTCAAAAAAAGCTGCCATAATGCCTCTTTTATTCTCATTAATTAACCACTAAGAGATAATAATAGCCTTACAATGTGATAGTGAATTCACTCCTGGAAATATTATTTCAAATCATCGTTTTTTGGCAACTCAGAGTTGTCTAGGAACCACAGACACATTGTTTAAAAACTAATTCTTTAAATATGAAATCAAATTTTTTGCCATACACGCTGCTCAGAGGCAGCATTAACAAACACCACAGGTAATTACTAAGCAGTTACATTCCATCAAGACAACACAGAAAGGCAATGCAAGGAATTTAATAGCAAGAACTATTAAAATTTAATTAAACTTATCCTTGTTTACACTCTTGGTATTTTTACAACAGCCTGTAACCCCTGTGCTGAGGTCTCTGAAATTTGTGACTGTCACAGATTCCATGCTGTAAATAGGGCTAAGTAGCCCTCGTGTCACACCACCAGTGTGGCACCTTAACCTCACACAGATACCATAAGGATCATGGCATAAACTCTGAATGGGAGATTTTGCATTCTCTACCAGCCCCTTGCAATGGCACTTTTTACCTGGAAAAGGAGGGGATTTGCCATCCCAACACACCAGGAGAAGGAAGTGCTTCACTTTGAAGGGAAGCTGCATTCTCTGACGGTTGCCAGGACCTGGGCAAGCTGCAGGGCATCTATGGGTTATAAGATCATTAATGCTGAATCAACTGCGTGCTTCCAGAACCTCAAAGATATATGAACATCAGCCTCTCATATCTAGAACAAAAATATTCAAGGTTTTGATGTTTACCTGCTTTTGAAGGGTATGTTCTTTACCTGGCATAAAAATCACCTTCCCACTGTGGAACAAAGGCAGAGCTCAAGTGTTTAAGTTCATCTTACCAGTTGAAAAACTAAGCTCACATGTGTTTACTAGAAATGTGAACATCTGCAAGATGAGTAAATTTTCTTTTTGCAAATAATATTTGAAAGCAAATTGTTCAAAGGCACATCTAAGACAATGTGCTAAGGCAGCTATCACTTCTGCTGCCAGCCCTGGAGATAACAGAAAGCATTAAGCACATAAAGCCTCAAGAGTGCTGTATTAGGAGTGTTTAGCCCATCTCACATGCCTCCTTGCAGCCTTTTTCATACTCTTGGCTCTGTGGTTCAGCTCAGTTGTATCCAGTGATGAGTGATAATTGGAAGCCCTCCTCCTGCCATTCTCCAGGACGATACGGAAATTAATTCTTGTACACTGTGCATTGCATACACCAAAGGAAGTTGACCCTATCAATTTACATACACTATAGGGGCCTGCTATCACACTGCAGCCAGCAAACAGCTTCTCTTATCTAGGAAAGACCCTCATTTGTTATTTCTTGCTGAATACACCCACTCCCATTATTTCTGTAATTCTTTGCAATAATAGACCTTACCCTAATGAAACCCGCATTATGAGAAGGTTATAGTCCTGACCCAAAGACAATTAGCTCTGTGCTCCATTATTGCTACATATGTAATTGTATAATTGATTTTAAAATTTACTTTTGTGTCCCCAAACCATAAAATGTGCAGTCCATTAAAGGGGAGAAATATAATTAATATATCTATTAAAGAGGGGCAGGATATTATTGCAATTTTAGGATTATGCAGTAAGTGTCCACATAAAAGTAAGGAAGAACCACAAAAGTTGAGATTCTCATCATACTTCACTTGAGGTAACATCTGCAAAGAATGTGAGTTTTCAGTGCACAAGCTCAAGCTCAGACACAGCTCTGTAAGATGGGCATGGTAAGCTGGGATCTAATTTTGTACACAACTCTGTGAAGCCAAGGGTAGAGTGTTATGCAGGCCTGGGCCTTTGTTAGTCTAATGTCATGCTAATGAAACCATGAAAATCTTTGTTTCCACATTATTTACTTCTATGCATATGCTTTACAATGCATCAAACACAATGTGAAGGTTATTCCTCTCAGTCAAAAGACACATGCTAGATAATGGACAACTCATGTTTCAATAACACAATCTAAATAAATAAAAACATACACAATGAGCACCATATATTTTTATCTCAAGATTATTATTCCCTCGTTTGCACCCAGTCCTTAATGTCTAATTAACTGACAGCTTCCTGTCATCTAAAGCAATTTGAGGCACACAGATCCCTGCACTGTCTCAGCTGTTAAGGTGGGGACATTCTCTTTTCAGACCAAGCTTTGTGCTGCACTAAGAACTCTGGACATGTGAGCCCACCATGAAATGTGGGCTTTCACCACTCAGCAGTCCTGTTGTCACTTGCACCAGGGTGGCACCCAAGACTGGACTGGAACCTGCTCAAGCCAGGGCAGTTTTTGCACTAAGAGCTGACATTGCAGCAGAAAAGAGGAACCTGTCAGTGGGGAGGTGGGGGAGAAGAGACCTGGTGGTGAAGCCAGCCAGGGTCTGCTTCTCTGTTACTCCCCAGGGAGCTAAATCAGGGAAATTCAGCTGGCTTGGACACAGCTGGCTTAGACACAATCCTTTTGGACACACCTGGTGCCACAAATGTCATTTTGATTGCCTTCATGATAGTTTCTCGCACTCACCCTATAGCAGCAGCTTAGCACCTCACGTCTGAGCTGCTGCAGCAGAGCAGAGCTGCCAGAGCCCTCAGCAAAGGTTCACTTTTCCAGTCAAAACACAGCCATAAGTCCCACATGCCCTCCTGATGCTGCTCCAGATGGCTGCAGGTGCCTCGTGGGTCTGGTGCCAGAGCTGACAGCCACCAGCAGCTTCTCTGAGGATGCCTGAAACAGCACCAATCCTCAGATGACTCTGAGGGCAACATTTATCACACCATGGCTTGGTGTTGAAGGCAGGCACTGTGTCTACACTACAAAGTGTGCTCTGGAGTCTGGGACCATCCCAAAAATGCTCTGTGGACTACACCTACAAAAGAAAACTTACAGAAAGAAAGCTCCTAAATCAGTGGAATCATTGCCAGTAACTTCTGCCTCACCTGGGTCTGGCTGAAAGATGTGTTCAGGAGTCAGAACTTTTCTCCATCGTCAGACAAGTTCATATTCCCACTCAGAATTCCTCATCAGAGAACCATTTTACATGGACATGCCACTATTGGATTTGTGAGATACATTAAGGAGAAGGCAGTTGTGCAATTTGCACACAAAGTGGTTGGAATTGATCTAAAACAAACCTTTAAGTTTCAAACTGGTTTAAGTGGGGAAAGGACCATTGGATAATTACATCATTTAACACATTGATTGTCTAAAAGTCAATTCTAATGATTTCAGAAATAGAGGGTATTGTGCTTTCCTCATTTTTAAGGAAAGATTTTTGCTCTGTGCAGAGGAGTAAATGGTGAACTTTTTAAAAGAGACAATGTAGAAGAGCTGCAGAAAACAAAAGTTTCATTATGCCAAACAAGGCTTATTTCACAAAAGGTAAAAAAAATCAATGGGACACAATTAAACTGGGTGCATCTCCCCTTACAGTACAATAAAGTATAAGAAATCTAAATGATTTGTGTGTATTCAGAATACAGAATTAAAGAGGTAGTTTATATCATTAGTCTGACCACATCTATTTTACTTTGAAGTCATGCCTCCTCTCTGTTCTGTTTGGTCGTTGTCACTTGATCATTAATTAAGGAGTTGCCACAGTCAAAACCCTAAGATTAATTTTTTTTTCCTAGTTACTTGTACAATACTTTGTCTTTCTCTATCAATCAGAACACAAAATACACAATCATGTAAAAGGACACTGATATTTTGTATTCATGTAAGACTTTAGACCATCCTTTTACCCAGAAGACAGGCCAAGTGGGATTCTTTGAACACACAGTGGAAAACTGAATTTTAGCCCCAGATCTCAAAACACTTAGAACCTACTGTAAGAAAAGTTGCATTCATTTAACTGAAGGAAGGCTTTTAAATCAATTTAGTTGCACCACTGCAAATCCACGTGGACAATATTAAATCAATTTGAACCCAGCTTATTTCAGTTGGGCTTAATTCAGAAAGGAATCCATTTAAGCTGAAGCAGTATATGCAAGGTTTACATTTGTGTAAGAGCTTGCACAAAGGCATTTGCAATAGTTTAAGCAAATCAACTTGGGAAGAAACTTCAGGTTCTGTCCACATTTAGAGCATTTCAACAGCAGAAAAACTGTAGCTCTGCACTTCCACTTTAAGGATACCAGAGAAATTTTCCTTCTTAATGGAGCAGTAGTTTGGTAGGATGGTAGTTTTATTCCCAGTAAAAAGTTGCTGTTAAGCCTAAATTCAGGTTTTTGTCCCAAAATTGGAGTTGGGGGTATCTCTACATCATTGCTTCCTTACATCAAGAATAAGATGATGTAAAGTGGCTACTGAGTCATGCAGCCTCCTCATTCTGGCAAAGCACAACTGTGAGTGGTTAGCAGAGGTTAACTGGGATCTCCCAGTATTTCTTGGATAAAATAGGATCTTATTGCAAGAAAAGCAGCAGAGACATCATTGAATTCTTAGTATAGAGGGTACTTCTAGGAATCAATAGGAATGTGATATGTTGGGTTGTTTTTCTATTAAAATAGTACAATTTTTTGCAGCACAAATATGTGCCAGTTCATTAGGGGGAACAATAGCTCTCCAGAACCTGTCTCTTATGGAGTTGTACATGTTCAGACAGGCAATCAGCTACCACCACTGGGATAAATGCCTGCAGGTAGCAGAGCTTCTTTGAACCAAGGCAGGTTTTGTCAGAGTAGAGTTAGATGTTCTTTTAGGTACTGGAAAAGAAATATTCACCATTTATTTTCAGAACTTGTGGCTGGCATGTTTAAATCTTTCTTTCAAAAATAATTAAGTTCCTATCAAAAATCCAGCTTTCTTGGTAGAAAATGAATTAAAACTACCCGTTTCTAATTTGGCAGTGGGATCTGACCTTGCTGAAGCAATCAAAAAATTTTCAGATAAACAGAAAATAGGAGATGTTGCTTCACATCATAAGACCTTATCTCTCTTTTTGTCCATCTTTTTGCTCTATGTATATAACTCAGAGGTTTGCATTGCTCTGACAGAGGAGGTCTTTGTGCTGTTGGCATAAAGATGAACTTCTCTGTTGCTCACATTGCCAATCCATTTGCTTCAGGCAAAAATAAGAAGACTGAGATTTACTTTCCTAAAAAAAAAAAAAAATCTGTAGTAAAGGCTGTGATACGGCAGAGTAGAAAACAGAGAAGGTGTGACAGACAGCAAGAATCCTAAGTTAAGGAGCTCCTGCTTAAACATTATATAAATCCTCCTTTTGTGATATTCCTTGCCACGGACAACAGTATTTCTGTCTCTTGTTGCTGGAAAAGTTTTCCTTCACTTGTAGGTTCAGTGCCATTTTCAAAGAAGCACATCAGATGCTGAGGGAGCATCCTCACCCATGAAGAGGCTTGAGAAGGGGAATGACACTCTGCACTCAGCAGTTGCTTCCAGCAAGGGTCAAGGGCTTCACTCACAGGCACCAACTATTTCCTATACTTCAAAAAAGCATCCCTCAAACTGTACAGAAAATAAGACAGCATTTTTTCAGCTGAAGCTCAGGATCTCAGACAAAGTTGTTGAGGGAAGCTTAGCAGAAAATTTCCTGTCCTTATGTGTGTAAGTTCTTGGCAAAAACCCCACAATGACACCATAAATTCAAGACCCACAAGACATTCCAACAAAAGGATTTTGGTACTGCTGCCTGTTTTTGCTGACTGACTGCAAAGCCTTTTCCAGGAGCTCAGCAGCAGCAAACGTCAGTGTCGTTAGGACTCTGCAACTGCTAATAATGTGCCTGGCACCAACCTTCAGTATTTTCTTACCTCAACCACCTGCAAACACTTGCAAGTGTGGCTTTGCTCTGCCAGTACTGGAAATGCACCCACCTACAATTTAGCCCATTTTGTAAAAGAAGGAGAAGACCCCTACCCACATCATCCCCATCTGATTTTCATTCCAACCTGGACAACCTGACAGCAATGTGGCAGGAATTTGTGCACTGATGCTCCAGCCTTTCTCTCTATCAATACTGAAATGTCAGTAGGAAACATGTTTGCAGAGGTGACAACATTATCTGGCTACTGACAGATTCTGCCTTGTGGATGTGGCCAATGAAACAAGCCAACAACAGGGAGAAGGAGTAAGCTGTAACCAGCACGGGAAACTGGCAAATGCTACAGAAAAAGGTATTATCCCTTTTGTCCCAAATAACTAATGGAGACTGCAGAAATTCTACATTCTTCATCTTATCAATGTGGAAAAACACAGACAGTCACAGCTATTACACATAGTATTATAGGAAGGCAAGAAGACATATATTTCTTCTGAAACTCATCAGATAACTTCAGTAAATCACATGTCAAAATATTTTTGAAAAGTGAAGGTTTATGGAACTGGTTCTTTTGCTTATGTTAAAGCAAAAGGATGAAAAAAATACATGAAATAAACTGAGAAGCTTAATCATGGAGACAAAACTGAGGAAGATTATTCTGCCTTAAAAATAGAGCTGCAACTTGGAAATGCATTTTTAGAAGTGATTTTATTACAAATTATTCTATCAAGAAATATAATGAAAATTATAATGAAGCATGTACATTACTCAGTGACCAAAATGGTTATATAGCATCTGTAAAGGTGAGCAATTTAGCAAGAGTTGAATTGTCTTACAGAGAAAAGTTGTGATGAAACAATTCTCCTACCATTGCTTGGCTATCAGTCACTTAGAGCAGCCACTGTGTGGTGGAGAACCTTCTGCTTCAGGCCATCAGAGAGCCCAGACCCTTAAACTGGATAATTTAGAATGTTCTAACTGTACTGGCTTGGTAGTCCCAAAGATTTCTCTTTGCCCATGGAGGAACATGGATAACTGTACCAGGCCTGCCATGGGTCATTGGGTCTCTGCTCTTTGGGTGCAGGGAATGTTTCAAACATTTTGTTCTCTTTTGTTTTGTACAGCAAAGGCTCTGTGAAACCCAATCTATCAGCTGAGCAAGTTCTGATAACCAGGTTCTACAAAATGTGCTAAGCACCCATGATCCAAAGTACAGATCTCCAGAAACTCTGGAAAGACATCCGATATGGGGCTTTTGGGGGAATCCCAAAATCTTGGAAAATCTGCAAAATCAGGAACCAGGGAAGGAAAAATTCGAACCCGTGAAGATGCAGAGAAAACAACATAATTTAATGAGAGTGAAACAGATAAAATTTAGATAAAGGAAAAGGACAGATAAACAGGATGCTGAAAAATATTTGGTCTACAATTATATCCACTCATTGGTCAAAAAACTCCAACAACAACTGCAATTACTGAAAAGAAAAAAAAAAAATCAAACCCAGAAGTCTCCACATTCTTCAGCCCAACCCTCCACAAGCTACATGTCACATCTGGTTCCCCCTGATCTGAACTGATGTCTGCTTTTTCTTCTTCCCAAATATTTGCACAAATGTAGGATACTGGAAGTAGTAGTAACTGGAACATCACTGTCCAGCACGTGAAACCACCTTGAAATAAAACGGTATCTGTGTTTCACCTCCCAAGAGAAAGAGCTTTATTCTGAGCCAAGTCCATGTATTTGTGCAGCCACTCAGACATCTCTAACAGCACCAGTACTTGAAATACATGGACACAAACCCTTTTTTGTTGTTGTTGCATGGACTAAAAAAACCAAATTCCTGAAAGGCATTACTTCTATCAGGAAAATTTACATTAAGAGCCATTGATAATGTTTAACAAACACCTTTTAGACAAACTCTAAGTAGTGTATCTCTCCAGTTTGTATTTGCAGGCAGCCTGAATGCCTTTTCACACCAGAGCAAGTTCTGGGGGTGCACTTGCAGAGTTAAACAGGTTTTGATAAGGAAGAGCATCAAAGATTTCTTTGAATTTCAGCTCTACTAGTTATTGCTGGGTGTGCTGAAGATTCATTGCTTTATGCCCAAAACACTTCTCCAATAAATGCAGTTCAGATTAAATGCTTTCATGCACTTGAGTTATTTAGTTCCATTTTTGCAAATCAGCTCCTAAAATCTTAGAAATGCAAAATTTATTAGGTAGGCTAAAAAAACCAACAAAGAAACATCACACAAGGAGCTATTCTTTACACCAAGCTTAGAAACACATTTTATCCTTCTCTCTGGTGAGCACCCTAGACATGGCAAACCTATGCATTGGCCCCATCAATTATTGACACCAATGAGCACTTGCTCACCTGAGCAGTTACAACAGGGGGAAGGAAGGTCACCATATTGTTCCTCCAGGTACTGTCCCTCAGTGCTCAAAGGTGTCACATCTCCCAGCCCCTCATGTTGATGGCTCAGTTTGATATGCACTGGTGTAGAATAATGTATTTCTCACAAAAGGATTGGGTGAGAGCCTGATTGAATCAGAGTTCCACTCAAAGCTCAGGGTCACTGTAAAAAGAGAACCAATGGCAAGCATTTAAAATGATTTCATTTTATATTTGCAATCTATATTCCTGTTATTTTTGTTCTCCAGCTCTCAGAAAACAGTGGTGCCATTCAGGGGTGATTCCCCCCACCCTCTCCTTCCCCCCCAGGGCTTGCATATGCTTGACACTACTTGGAAAACTGACTAACAGGGTGTTCACTTTTACCAGGCCATTAATTGATAACACTTAATTAATCTGCCGTGTGAGAGATCAAATGAAGATTGTGTCCCACAACCAGCAACATATATTGACTTTGTTCTTCCAATTATGTGTCTGACCAGAACAGCCCTTTGGTATAAGACTTAACCTTTGAATCACCCTCAGCACAGAACTAGATCAGCTGCTGGGGATCTGACCTGAAAAAGACCTTGACACTGCCAGAGCTCTCTATGTGCTTGAAAATGTTCCACCTTGTGCTTGTCATAGCCGTGTTCCTGTTGTCATTTGCAATTACATTTGCATGTTGGACACGATTCTCCGATAAGCAGCCGATAATTAGCAGGGAGCTCTGATTACAATTTGCTGTTTCACATTGCCACACATTTTTGTTTATTTTGCTGTGTGGCATTGGATTGCCTTTTTTTTTTTTTTTAAAGAATGCCCAGAAAAGAGCAATTAGTTTCAGCAGCAATTGGGTAAATGCAGCAGACAAAGAGAGCAAATTGCCTTTAGCAGACAATTTATAAATCAGCTGTAGATTTCCAACTCAGTTTTTATTTTTGTTTCTGTGGGTTATCTTCCACTAAATTGATGGGAAACATCATCAGAGGCAGTTTTGGTGTCATTTACTATAACAAAACATAATTAAAAATATATTCATCAAATTTCCTATGGCTTCCTACAAGGACAGTGAACAGCAGCAGCATAGCAAGGAGTAGCAATTGACCTTCTCTATCCACTAATTTTGTGACTTTAAATCCATGTTTCTTCTGCCATTGAAGTCAGTATAAAATCCAGAGCAGACATATCCAAAACTGCGTAGCAAATCTTAGTTAACATCCACCTGCCATGAACATTACATACCATTTTGTCAGACATGGATCTGACCAGGATATGGATGGCTATTTTATGGTGCAATTTTCTGTAATGCAGCTTTTCTCCAGTAACACCCTTTCCAACCAGAGGTAGAGGTTAGCGTGGAAATGTGACAATGAATTGCACAAAGATGAATTCTTCAGAAAAGAACCCAAAGGATAGTAATACTTTTTTTTTTTTTTTTAAAAGAAAGAAGATAATAATATTATTATAAACCAACCTCATCATTAGAGCATAGACCTTAGCAATATTACTTGCTGGGATAAGAAGGGGGAAAAAAGCTTGGTAGGTCAGAGGTAACTATAAATAACAAAACCCACAGAGAATAAGACCATTTCAGGTCCTCCATCTTGTCTATTATTACAAACTAGTGTGAACTAAAACAGCTCATGGCTCTGACTGTACTGATGTAAAACCACTAAGGTAGCTCAAAACTCAGGTAAGTCTGAAAATTTTAACAGAGAGAGTTATGAATTTGAATTTGCTTTAAGAAGGCAGAACATTGATCTGTTGTATTAGCAAATAAAAATATGGTGAGTCCAATACCTACACTGTAATTTGAATCAAGGTTTATTTTTAATAAATACCAGGAGGGGTACCTGGTCCAAAAGGTTAACATATGAGGCTCTTATCCCTAGGTTGGTCAATCCTTTTAAACAGGGTTCAACAAATCTCTAATTTCTTTGCAACACCCCTACATAAGAAACAACTATCAAACTGTTTAATTGTCCTAATTAAATGCCACAGGGTTCTAATAATGAAAATCATCAAATTAGAAGCTAACAATAACTCACATGTACAGTGATGGCCTTGGAAACATTTTGTTTACCAAGTACTAACCAAGACAACCAGTTTTCTTACTCTTTTTATAAAATGCAGTAGAATCTTCAACTTTCACCTGCTTGGGTTACTTGGCAAGCAGCAGAGCTGTGCAGAAGAAATGCCTATGGAAGGTACTGCCTGAAATCACCAGTATGGTATCCAAAAGCCTTAGAAATCCCCTGCAGGATGAATCCCCAAGAAACACTCCTAATATTGGGGTGAATCTTGAACCCTCAGCCTTCTAGCTGAGGTACAGAACTGCTACCAAATGAACCAAAGGCAAATGAGAAATGTTCAAAGATAAATGAATATATGCCAAGGCTTATGTGTGCTATCAAGCAATAAATACACTAGGAGTAGGAAGTGCAAAAAGTAATTAAGGTTAAGAAAGAGGCATATGCAAGCTATAAAACATTAGACAGAGAGGAGGACTAGAAAGATTGCAAAAGGAAGTTAAGAGAGTGTAAAGAAAAAAATTAATACAAGAGGCAGAGACAGAAGGGGAGATTGCATGAGAGGTTTAGACAAATAAGAAGATAATTTTCAACTCTGTAAGGCTCAGAAGCAAGATGTTGGAAAACTGTCTCTAGGAGATGGTAGAGAAATTCTATTCTGAAAAGCAGACACTGTGCTAAAGCAGATCAGAATTAAATATATTTCACTCCGCATTTGGACTCCCCCTGTGGATTCACGTAGTATTATTAACATACACATCTTGGATAAAATTGTGAAGCTTCCATAAAGGGCTACAAATTGACCAACCCACATATACATTATGTTATATTATGATATTATTGGTTGTCCTTTGCAAGGACAAATGAATTAACTCCATTTGGTGTGGAAGCACATTTAGTGGGGTAGAGCTTAAAGTGTTTGGAAGGATGTCAAGAGACAAGGTGCAAACAGGCCAGAAAGGGCAAAAAGACTCAAAAAACATTGTAAAAGGGATTTAATAATGGCCAGTCATATCAGTGAAAATGACATTTTAACTGCCAGAGGTCTCTTTTGCACTGAGACAACAATTTAGAAATACGAAATGGCAGAATACAATGGGGGACTGTGGAAGAACCTTTTTCATCCTTTTCTTCTTGAATCTGTTAGCATTAACTATTTGGGAAGCTGCTGCTGATGTAAGAACAGGTATCTCTTAGCAAGAGTCTGTATAAATACATACAAGGACACCTTCACCTGCAAAATCTATATTCAAATTATCTGTGGGAGAAAAAGTCCTGGGCAGAATGGCAAAGGCAAAAGTATCTTTTCTTTCTGTCAGTAAAGGGAAAGGAGTGGTGGTGTGAAAGTTAATTCTGTAACGCATTTCCCTCCCCACCATGTGGGGTTTTAATTCTTAATATTTCCTATGTAAATATTTTTTGAGTATTTACATTGAACAGTGTTAGAGTACATCACTTACCAAAGTTTGAAAAATACAGATAACAGGGCACATACTTGTACCTGTACAGTGGTGGAGGTGGCAGCACTACCTGTTCAGCTGGGGCCTGGTTAATGAATCCAAGGGAAAGGTTGGAAAAGGCTGCAACTGGCTTCCTCCTGCTTCTCATTACATCTGACCACTTAAAAAAGAAAGTGACTGTAAATTCTAATATAGCCTAGTCACCTTTGGCACGGGGCTGAGGAAATGAGACTTCACTGAGACAGAGGACCCCCACAAAAAAGTGTGAAAAATTGAAATGACAAGGTTGTGTTGATAGCTTGTTGAAAAAATGAAGGGAATGAATTGAAATTTACATTTATATAGCACCATTCATCTACACTGTATCACTCAGGACTAAGGAGTTGGTGGAAGGCTTACTTTGCCAGCACAGCTGCACTAGGGAATGAACTAGAGGAGAACCAAACATCATTTTCCCAGAACCAGACCTACAAAAACAGTGGGGAAGGGTGAAGAACCCGTGTAAAGCTTAAAAAGGGTGGCAGTCGGGGTACAAAAAAATAGAGAACTTCATGCATGGAAGGTTAGGAGGTGAGAAAGGTACTGATTATTATTTTTAAGTTTAGATCATGATTGCAGGAAGGAAACAAAGAAAAAAATAAATAATCTAACCCTTTCATCTGTTCCAATCCAGGAACACCACCATTTCTCACTCTAAGAAAGCCTGCAGATATGGGGATTCAATAACTCAGCTGTTGCATTGTTACCAGCCCTTACAGTTAAAAAGTTCTTTCTAAAGTAAATCTTAAATTTTCTTCAGTTCATTTAAGTCTATTACTTCCTAATCAATTCTTGCTGAGCATGAGGTTCAACAGAAGAAATCGATCACAGTGCTCTTGATAACAGCTTTTTATATACTGAAAAGTGGAATCATGCTCCTGTTGGTCCATGGTACAGCTAAAGTGTGGCTCAGCACTTATCTCTGACCCCCATTTTTCCTACACATAATGTTACTACCAACATACCAGAATACAGCACTCTTTCAGAGTCTAAACTGAGATCTTTTCCACATATGTTTGATTCATGCAGGTCATTGTATGTTGGATGTTTGGGAGACAGACTAGCAATTACTACTATATATTCACTGACCACCTGTGCACAAAGAGAATTTGCCAAAATGACATTTGCATACCTGTGGAGCTCACAAGTTATTTACCTAATTCATCCTCCAGCTCTGAGAGAGGAGCTCACCTCCAAGCTATTCTTTTGTCCATCTCTGCTGGCAAATCCCAGGTCATCTCTTGCTGATGCTGCACAAATCTGCTGAGCATTTGAGCATTTGCCTTCTAAAACTTAAATGCCTTAAAAGCAGCAAAAGAACATCTATAAAGCAAGAAAAGCTGAATGTTGCACTGCTACCACTTGCTGGTGCAATAGAGTTGGTTGAATTCCTGCATAATTCAGTGGTCAATAAAGTCATTCTTCCAAATGCAGCAGAACACATGGAACAGAGAACTCATTGCATTTTTCCAATTTGTTCTGAATTTTAGGGCTAATTGGGAAATAGCTTGACCAGTATGTCTGACATGTTCATGCAGCAGAACTTTCTCCTTTCCTTGCACCAAAAGTAATACAAGTCAGCCCCAAAATCATGAGATTTTAAAACAGTCCACAATGCTGCAAAAATAGGCTGTGGGGTTTTTGGTGGTGACATTTTTAGCTGACCAAATACAGGTTAAAAAAGCAACTTGCATAAATCACTCAAGACACATCATCCCATATCTGCTACATGCTGAATGCCCAATCCCACATGAACTGGACACGCAGATGTGCACGTTCTCAAAGCACTTTCTCCCACATTTCCTTCTCCCATTCTCCCCTCTCACCTACCACAGTGATTTCCTGACACCTATTCCCTGACCATCCCTACCCTTCAGCTCCTACCTTTGGCTTTCAGGGTTGAGGTGCAGGCCCCCTTTCAGCCTCCAACCTACAAGACAGCTCAGGCTGCTGTCCCACTTCCCCACTGAGCACTCATCTCCAAAGGGAAGGAATTTTATGAGCTGGAACATTTCTGACATGTCTATTTTCTTGATGGTGGTGATGGGCATCCTGTGCCTCTTGATTTCAGCTCTGCCCCTGTATCAGAGCAAGCAAAGGCAGCCAAGGCTACTCCTGAGAGCATTCCAGGCTGCAGCCCATGAACAGCCTGGTGAGGAACTGTGCAATGCAAAATACCACCAGTGCTGGCACCATTAAACCCCTTTCTTGTGGCTCCTTTTACCCAGATGACAATACTACTAGTTCACAGGTACTAATTAATTCACCATTTTTAACAGTCTTAGAATACATAAAGATTAATTTTGCCATTTTACTGTTCTTAATATAGTTATTTTGCACAACAGTGGGAGGTCTTTGTTCCTCAACATTAACTTCTATGAGTAATAATGTAGCATTGGAGAAGACCGTTTTGCTTAAGTGATAAATACATTACTTCAGGTGATAAATTTCCACTTTTGAAGAAGAGTTTCTTGATTTAAATTCCTAAAAGTTCATATTTTATTTTATTGCAGAAATAAAATATGAAGAAGACCAGTAACTTCCCACCTGGCCTCAGACCTGACTGCCTTACAGGTGGGTTCTGCTGATGCTTCTGGCTAAGACACCTCTACATGATACCAAGGAATACACTCCATTTTGCTGGAAGGAAAAAGAGACAGCAAACCTTCCTTTCTCCTGAACTTTCCTTAACTTTGCAAGTGCTTTCAATTAGCTCACAGTGAAATAGGGCCAGGTTTGCAAGCAGAGATAAACATAGAAGATTACAATTGCTGAGAAAGCAATAATACAAATAAGGATCTTTGCTGAAGTAGGATTTAAATAAGTAAATTGTTACTGTTGCTCTGGAGGTGAAATCAGAGATGGGAGAAAAATGTTAAATTAAACTTCAAGAGTAGGTCAAATTCTTTCCATCTTGAGAGCAGACTCATGACCTGAGATACATAATGTTGGGGTAACATACGCATATTGAGAAAACATATCCAGAAGAGGAAAATTCATGTGTATAGAAATAAAATTTTGGAAACTACAGTGCAACATTAAGCAGGAAGAGTCAACAGACAAAGAGCAGAGGGTTAAAGGAAGAATATAAATAATTCTGCTGAGCATACATAGTCCATACTCACAGAATAATTAAGGTTGGAAAAGATATTTAGGGTCCTCATGCTCAACCATTAACCCACTGCCAAGGGGGTTAGCATTAACCCACTAAACCATGTCCTTAAGAGCAACAGATACATGATTTTAAATAGCTCCAGGAATGGTGACTACACTACTTCCCTGGATGCCTGTTACTCCAATGAAGAGGTAAAACAAAAAACTGAGTGGATGTCAAAGAAGGGAGGTTTGAAAAGTGAGCAAGCTGTCTTAAACTCACCATTAGGAATTAAAAAGCACTCCACTTTGGAGTGAGGACAGAATCAAGAGGAATATAGCACTTATTAGTGATGCCAGAACATCTCCAGAGGTACAACTGGCTGGAAAAGAAGAATTATTTCCTCACATCAGAAATGGAGAAGTTATTTGGTGCTTTGAGGAAGAGCACTGAATGGAAACCAGGTAGAAAGCTGGCAATACATTTGAGTGGGAGCAAAACTGAGACTTGGAAATAGAATACTGGTTATTCAGGGACAGCCTGAAATTCTTCTTGCCTAGTTCTCTGGGATAATGTCATTCTGAGCAAAGGAAAGCAAGGTAGCTTTGGGAAATTTGAGGTGGCTGATAAGAAAGGAATATTTTGCACCAACCACCAGTACCAAGAATCCTTGCAGATAAGTGGATGAGATCTTACAAAGAGCCTTAAATGGACAGGCACTGAGAAAGAAGCAGAAGCAAAAATTCTGAGAATTAATAGTGTCAAGGAAAAAAAAACAGACACAAATCCAAGAGCAGCTCATGGAAGTAGGAAGAAGGAGGGCTACAGTGCTAGGCTGGGGGAAACTTCCAGGCCTAGGCATGGATAGCTTGATAGGCAATGCTCTCAGGCATCTTGTGAAAATTATAACATCTGTATGCTCATCTGGCATTAAAGTGAGCTCCCAGTTGTTCTTCTACCATCATTTCTTCTGGGGACATCTGGAAGTGTTCTGGACCCACCTGGTTTCTGCTTAGAAGTGAGAGCACAGATGGTGGACCAGAGGTAGAAGACTTTGAAATTTATTCATGAAGAGCAAAGGAGAGTTTGAGCTGTAGACAAGGAACTAAATGGTGTTGAAGGCTCAGCAAGGGAGATAGAAAAGTCATGTATTGAAGGCATGAAATGTAAATTAGGAATGTAGGGATGTTTTAGAGAGAGAAAGGAGCAAGGAAATTGGAGGCCTAGGGAAAGCACAGATAAGCTGAATAAACAAAATATAAGAAGCTATCACAGCAGTCATGAGCCTGCACAAAAGAAAAATGCTCTTCCAAAAAATAGATTCCCTATTAAGTGATTTTGCTTGATTTTTTCATGCCACTCATGAGTTATCAATCTCCCCACCCATAAAGACAAATGTCGTATCGGCCCTAACCCATCAGCTATTCTCAATTTATCACCATTTAATATATATTAAAATGCTCTTACCTCTGATTGCAAAAACAAACAAAATAAGGCAACATAAATCAAAAAGAAAGGGAAAGAGAGATGAGGAGGCTGAAGAGACAGAAGGGAGATCTGCTGCTCAAAAGAATGGATTTTTTTTTTTTTGCTCTTGATCTTTGCATCCAAGCTCTCAAGGCCTCTCCACCACAAAAATACTCCAATGGTCTCACACTGTAAATCATATCAGTAGTTTATTAATCCCCTCACAACACAGAAACAAATGCTCAGCCCTGGAAGGAGAGTGGGGAAGCTGCAGAGTAGTAACAAACTCAGCAACCCTACGACTCTCTCTCTCTCTGATCCCATTATAAACTAACACAATATTTTTCTCCAATTTTCAGTCAGTATTGCAGCTCACAGCAGAAAAGATACTGAAAGCAGCAGGAGCCAGGCAGAGGTGTCAGACTTCAGAGCGGACACTGCCTTGGGACCTGGGGGGGCCAGTAAATCAGTGCACGCTTGTCAACAGCTCCAAGCTGCAGGAATTACTCGAGCGAAAATAACAAATGGCTGTCATTGTGGAGCCAAAAACCTGTGATTATAATTATCACATCCCCAGTGACCTTGCATAAACTTTAATCCCTCTCCAATGGAGCATTTAAATAGCCTGCATCTACTGGCAGGGGACCGTGTCCCCTTAGTTGAAAATACAGAGAGTAGGAAAGAAACGAGCCACAAAGAAAGCACCAAGCCCCTCTGTGTCTTACAGCTTGTATTAAAGAGTTGTACAAGAAAAGCCCTGTCACTGTCATTTTAATTGATATTACATAGTCATCCCAAATTCAAAATGCCACGGTGGTGTCCAAACTCAGCTAATCCCAGCACCAAGCATTTTAATCAGATGAAAAGGTCAAGTAACACCAAGTTTTCATCACTGCATTCAGTGGGCTGAGAAAGTGGGTATACAAGGTGTGTGGATGGGTTGTTGAGTCAAGGAATCTTCAGGGAGGAAACCTCCTTCCACCTTGGAGAGGTTAGCTCACCCTTGAAGGTCCCACCGTGATCAAGACTTGAATGAATTCTCCAGGTTTAATAAAGATCTTTTTCCACTGCTAAATTCAAGTATTTTAGCTGTTTGGGTATTTTCAGCCAGGACTGGATGTCTTTAATCACAGAATTAAGGACAGTTATCTACTAAGGCCTTGTTCTACTTTTCTAGGTTGTAAATGTATTTTCATCCAATATAGACAGGTGTTGCAGAAAACACTAAAAGCTCTGAATCTGGGGAAAGAAAAAAAAATAATTCTAAAGGATTTCATTGTCCTCATATTTCTGATCCTGAAAGAATCCTTTTAGGAGAAAAAAAGTATCTTTTCATGTTGTTCTATGAGTCTTCCAAGGCACATCAAAAGCATAGTAGGTGCAGGAATTTCATGAGATTGCTTTGAAATTGTAAGAACCATATTTCTCCATGATAGTCAGATTACTAGTTCACCAAACTTGTTACATTTGCTAACCAGGTCATCTCCCCCAGAAAAAAGCACCTCCTGGAGTCAGCAGATGCTCCCACATTCAGGCAAACAGCACATGTGGGTTTAAAATATGAGACTTTATATCTTCCATACAGGTGTTAACAATGTCCTGCACAAGCTTTGCACCATGGTATCACAGAACAGTGATTTTTTTCTTCAATATTGCTGCAAGAAGACAAAATGAACTTATTACTGGAAAAGAGCTTTGCTAATTGCATAGTCTTTCATTAGGTTTCAGAGAGAGTACAACTGTACATTCAAATTAGCAGTAATTTTAACAAATTCAAAACTTTTAAAACAGAGAAATCAGAGGAACATTAAGTCTTAAGGGAAAGGCATTTACTGAGATAGGGCAAAATTTAAGCATTTCTATATTAGTGTGTAGTCTGGTGTATGTAATCCCCGCCTGCACTTCTCCATGCTAAATAAATTAAGTAAAAGTCATCTACAGCAAGAGTTTTATTTCCTAAAACCAGGAAATTGTACTGTCTAGAAAAGCAGAAATACTTGAAATAGATTAGTTCATGCCCACACTAATTTTAACTATAAATGTTGGAATTAGAGATAAAAATAACTGAGTAGCCTTTGTACAGTTAAAGGGCTACAGTGGTCCACAAAGGTGATTAGTTATTAAAGGTGGTTTTCCAAGTCCATAAAACACCAGTATATACTTCAAAGGGAGAATTCTTCCAAGCAGCTGCATTAACCTAAACCCCACATCCTGGCAAGGCTCTAGCAAGCTTTCTACAACAGTGTAAGCCCCACTCGACAGGGCATTTGAAAACACAACTACAGCTAAAACAAGTCTCCTTTCTGCTCTGTGCCAGAATTAGGATGTTCTTTGGACCAGAGAGACAGGGAGAAAGAGAAAGAGAGCCAGACCCTCACAGACCTGTGCATGCCTGTGACACTCTGGAAATAAGAGGTGGCATAGGAGAGACAGGTCTTTTCAGTCCCTGGCACAGAACAGGAACTGGATTGAATCCAGGTGCCCTCAGAGACTGTGACACCGAGGCCACTCCACAGCCACCACATAGTAACAAATTCCACCAGCCTCATTCATTCAAAATGAAAATTCTCCATTTGCATCACTGCAGCATAAATAAATACATTAAATATAATGTAATAATAGCTTGGCACATTTATCCTCCGGTCAAGAATCAAACACCATCTCTCCTTTCCTGATTACCAATGTGATACAAATGCCTCAGTCTAGAGCTGTATATTCTATGTGTTTCATGCATGAAGATCTGGTAAAATTCTTCTATTTTATCCCATATATTGGTGATGAGCTATCACCAGTTATCTTTCTGTTTTGTTTCTCTTTTGACACACAATTCAATCCCACTCATCCAACATTTTTTAATCTCATCTTGGAGAATGGGCAGTTTCAGAAATTTTTTCTTTTTCTTCATGCCAATAACTGTAAAACAACTGAGAGTAACTATAATCAGTGTTAGGTTAATGGTAACTGGATTATATTAGAGGTCTTTTCCAACCTTAATGATTCTGTGATCATTATAAGACCAACTTTTAGTTGCTTGTCTCAAGTTGCATGTATATGATTTTGTGAATTCATCTCTAAGAAAAAAAGGACAAAATCTGCACTTTCCATGTGTTAATACTTGAAAAGACACTTTAATCTGGCATGAAATCATATATAAACACCTGATATCATTGGCAACTAGCCAATATTTACTATGAAGTTAGTACTATGGGAGAAGTTGTTAACCTGTTTGTTATCCCTTTCTTCACTATTGTGGGAAAAATCACAGGCATTTGCCTCCACATATTTTATATTATGATTCTGCTCTGGGTATGTGTTCATCCAAATTGAAATTTTTTTGTACTAGCTACTGCTGAACTCTGGAATTCCTTTGAAAGTATAGAAATTAAATGGTTGTGAGAAGATAATTATGCTCTGTGAATGAACATTTAATTTATTCTAATCTCAGTGGTCTGGACTTTTTACATAAGCCCCTTGCAGCCCTGTGTCCCTGACATCCCAGAAGGTGTGCAATAAAAAACCAAAGCAGTGATGTCTGTGTGATGCAGTGGGACCAGGTGACCGTACAAATGGGCCATTTTTGAGGAGTTTCAATTTCAGCACAGAGCAAGTTGAATAAACAGCTCATAAAGCTGCCTTCTCATTATGGGGCAAATTGCTCATCTCTGAATCACAGTTGCTCTTGGCTTCCCGTTCAGAACTCTTTCCATGAGTCCCACTGGCATTAATGGCAGCTCCACAAGCAGAACAAATAGACAATCATTTCATACTGAGAGGAGAATTTCCCCCACATGGTGTGTGTCCATCACACAAACCCACCTTGCACCGAGGGAGGCAAACAATCCCTGGGAGCCTCCCCATCCCCACCTCTCCATCCCCTCCTCTCTGCTCTGCTGCCTGTGGCCACCAGCACCAGGCAGGCAATCTGACATTTTTAACAGCTTTTATCTTTTCATAACCCTGGCTCTCAGCTGTTTCACGTTTCCCTGCACTTTTCTGCTGGGTTCACTCAAAAGACAACCCTAGCGTACTGAAATGCCAAAAGCAATCTCCAGCCCTGTAATATTTTGGCCTCCTAAAGACCCCATCCTGAGGAGAGGGTTACTCTGAGAATGCAGTGAGACCCAGATGAATAGAGATGTCACTACCCTTGGTGAGATCCTGTGTACTTGAGCTAAACGAGGAACCTCACCATTCCTCAGCACAAGTCAAAACCAGGTAGGAAAGAGAAGGCAGAAATGGCCTTGCCCGGGGTGAAATCACCCCCAGGGCTTCTGATCACCATGAAAATTTGGGTGTTGGGCAATGCATAAGGATCTTGGCACTGTCATGTCTTTTTTCCCAGTTTTTGGGAAAAATTTACTGACTGGGATTATCTATTTTTCCAAGTTTAATTTTTTCTTTTCTAAGCCATACAGACCATCAGACTGGTACTAGATAGGGTTTAAACACCCATAAGCTTCAAGCGCTTAACATTTTTTTCCACAAGAGAAATATTCAAATTTGATATTTGTTTCATATCTTGCCTTTTTACTCCTCTCTCTTTCATGTAGCCCGTTCCTCAAGACACATGTACTGGTATGAAGTTCAGGCTGGGCCCGAAGAGAGAAACATCTATATTTAGAGAGTGGTATTTCTCTGCCATGACTTCAAAAGTGTTTCTGAATCCTAAACCTTTCGCAGTGTTTCAAGACCTTGAAGAATATGGACTTGACCCTGGGATCTTCATCTCAAGAAGCTTTTCTCCTGAAACTGGTGTTTTGTCCAGCAATAACAATAGCCAATCTGCTTTTTCTGAAAATAAATCAATTAATCAGAAAATCTTCATCTAGAATCAGCTCCAGCCAGCACTGCCAGCTTTAGTCCCAGGTTTCCCCCACAGTGTAGCTTCCTTCCTAAGCTGACCTCCAGGAGTCATACAAATCCAGCAAAAACAAGAGCCTGTATTTAATGGATCATTCTGATTGGTACAGTTATATCCAAAACTTGCAACATAAAACCTATGGGTTCAAAATTGAGAAGTCAGTTAAGAGACATGGAAATTGCATGTACTGCTTTTTGATTTAAATTTTTGAGAGTGTCACCCTCAATTTCTCTGTCCTTTGTGGTAGAAATGTAGTTCATCTTTCTTCTGGTAGGAAGCTGAAAGCACTCTGTTTTCATTCCTGACTCATTTCAGCTCTTTTCTGTGTGGGTAAGGTTCATGTGGTTTGATGTCTGATAATGAAGATTTGGCACAGCTTTAAATGTAAGTAATTAGGGAATCCATTGACCATAACAAACAATGGACCAAAAAAAAACTGTTGTAAGGAAGGTACTTCCCAGTTACCCATTATAGCAATTTTTGCCTGTAACTATAATTCACAAATTTAATTCACTCAAAAAAACAAATACCTTTTTTTTTCTTAAATATCCTAAATCAAGCATTAAATTACAGCTCTTTCAGGAATGAACCTCATCATTAGCTTTCTTATGTGAAAGAGAAAAAAAGTAACTCTTGAAAATCTGCATTTAAGGCGCAAGTGCAAGACATCAACACAATAAAATCCCCTGATGCACTTCCACATATCACATTCCTGTGTGCTTATATATATATATATATAAACACACATGTGCTTTTATGGATGCATATTTCTATATTTTGTATGTTTACACACACAAACATACACTCACCCTAAGAAAAATAAACCTCCAATGATAGTGATCCTCACTAGCCCAGCACTTCAATTATAAAGCAATCCTAGCACAAATCCAGAAAATGTCACTGTCACATGCTTCCTTTGTATGCTGTTGAAAATACCTCCAAACTTTGGAAATTAATCACACAGCAATGCCAATCTTTTAAGCCAGGCATCTATGAACCAACCTCTTCCCTACTGAATGAATTACATTGAAATCATATAATTGCAGGCTGCCATTCAGTCACCCTTAACAATAGGAGACTTTGAAAATTGGAAATTTTTTTCCCATCTGACTCCCAACTTGCAAGCATGAAGCATATAGCAAAAGCTTGGTGCCTTTTAAATTACCTAAAATCTACATCCTTCAGACAAATGAACGGGGGGAAAAAAAAAAGGGTGCAATTTAAGGGCAAATCATTTTGTGTTAATCCTTGGGAACTCAAAGCATGAAGATAAAAGAAGAAAAAATGCAGGTTTCACTTTGCTCATTATGGGACATTGACTTTCACCTAATAGTATGCAATTAAAATTTCTTCATGAGATTTCCTTATTGAAATAAGAAAGATAGTGCTGTGCTGAATGTGGTGATAGATCTGGTATAAACGTGCTTCCTGGACAAACTGATTTATCATGTCTCATTCCAGCAGTACTTTCTTGCTTGCTCATTTCTCATCTTATTACTGTGAAGTTGTAATTAAAGAGGATCCTCCCACGGAGAAGAGCTCTCCTTCAGGACAAGCTAAATTATAAATGCACTGTTCTTTCTCTGAGACCAATTTAAAGGGGCAGTCTGCTGTGGGAAAGATGCACATCTAATTTTTGGGGCTCCTGGCTCTGTAATTTTATGCTGGTCTCTTTCTGTTAGATACAGAATAAATTTGGTTTGCAAACTGGGTTTCCTGGGCAAATATACCTCTGCAATTGACTATTTCAATTTAAATACAAAGACAATTCAATTAAAATGGTATTGAACCACTGCGCCTGATTTACTTCATAGATATTTCATGTATGATCACTCGTATAATACAGCAAAATATTTCAGAGGGCACTGAAAAACTATTTAAGAAATACAGAGCCTGTAAAAATTCTTCCTATTCTCCAGGAAAAATAGAACAACATAACACCATTTGACCACAGTCAACACTGACTATTATGAGATTAATTTGCCAGGAAGACACAACCATAAAAAACCACAAGCAGTAGGCATGAGATCAATTTGACAGCCTGATATCCTTCTTCTACCAAATTCTCAGCTCTTCAAACACAACAGACTTGCACCAATTAAAATAAAAATGAAAATAGAAAACATTATTTGCAGTTCTATATTTGAGCTCATATCCTCATTGCAACAAAGTTTTTGTATTGCAAGCAGTAGCAAAAATCCATTTTTCTTCAAGGGAAGAGATTCCAAGGAGGGACACCCAGTGGTGCTGTTACTGAAGAAGGTTCTTGTGCCTTTGTATCTGAGCACCTAAACCTACATACAGTAATACAGGTTACCCCCATTAGACTCATCCCCTCATTTTTGTTGTTCCCAATGTCTCTACTTTATAAGAATGTGAATTCCAGAAATAAGGACAATTCATACCACTTCACAGCAGCTCTTGAAGTAACTTCTGATACTTCCCTGAGGATGCTGGGAAGACAGAATCAGTGGGTGAACATAAAATGGGGCAAGGAGAGAGGAATGCACTGAAAAATAGGGGTGAGCTCTCTGAGCTAGGAATGCTTGTCCAAGAATGAGAATCTTCCCTTAGCTATGGAGTATATGTGTACCTTAATATTAAGCATTACTGTCATGGTATCCTGCCTTTAATGTCAAAGTGGGATCTAAAAGAATTCAGATCTCTTGGTAATGAAAATCCATCTGATACTCAAAAGGCTCACACAACAATGAAATAGCCTTTTACACTGTTACATCCTATAGCTTTATATTTCTCCTCAAGTCCATTAATTTAATTGCATCTCTGGATTTAATTTTAAAATATTTTACTGTAATCATAGGAGACAGCAATAATTTATTAATGTGCTCAGTAGCACTATGACACAGTAAGGGCAGCATTATATTTGCAGACATATAATTTCAGAGCTAATTTCATAAAAGTATGGGTGAACTTGATCCTTAAATTAAAACCATTGTCCTTTGCCAGAGAATTAAGACAGGCAATTCATCCTGTGTCATATCTACAATGTTTTAAATGTGATGCAAAGACCTGTGTAAAAGTGAGGTGTTTGCAGCAGCTGATATGACTGTGAGGGTCTAGATCCCATGAGGAAGAAAAATGAAAGGACAGTGTTGTTCTTATATACAGTGACATATTGTAACTGAGTATTTTTAAGCCCTTTTCAAAATATAAAACCCCAATTTTTGTATGTAAAAATGCTAAGCAAAAATCATCTAAATTCAACTCCAAAAACCAATACATGTTGTATCAGTAAATATTATTTCCTTGGCTTCTGTTTCTCCTTTACATGTTTTCTTTCCCATTTTGCCAAGAGAAGAGGAATTGTGGCAAGGAAAAAAGGAAGGAAAAGAAAACAACACAGCACCCCAAAATCCCATCATTGCTTGCTCCATCACATTTTTGGCTGATAATTTTGTGTGCTTTATTAGTACTGCAGATTGTCTGTGCTAATGAGCTGCAAATTTCCATATTCAAAAGTCCGTTTTCAGTTTCATGGAACACACAAGGTCACATCAACATACTGTGTTTCACAGTGTTTGTTTCTATGGGAGGCTGCAAGTCCTAAAGAAGGGGTAACATCAGACTGGTGGCCTGTCACTAGTGGGGTTGCATGGGGTTCCATCCTTGGATCTCTCCTCCTCAATGTCCTGGACACAGGATGACCTGGACACAAGACTGGAAGGGACACTGAGCAAGTTCACAGATGATACAGAACTGGGAGGAGCTGTTGACTCCCCCAAAGGCAGGGAGGCCCTGCAGAGAGACCTCAGCAAATGTGAGGGCTGGGCAATCACCAACCATGTGAGGTTCAACAGGGAAAGTGCCGGATTCTGCATCTGGGATGGAGCAGCCCTGGGTGTACGGACAGCCTGGGGAATGAGGGGCTGGAGAGCAGTGCCAGGGAAAGGCACCTGGGGCTCCTGGGCAGTGGGAAGTTGAAGGTGAGCCAGCAGTGCCCTGGCAGCCAGCAGGGACATCCCTGTGCCGGGGACATCGGGCCCAGCATGGCCAGCCGGGCAAGGGAGGGATTGTCCCGCTCTGCTCGGGGCTGGGGCGGCCTCACCTCGAGTGCTGGGACAGCTTTGGGTGCCACAAGATAACAAAAACATGAAACTGTCAGAGAGTGCCCAAAGGAGGGCACGAGGATGGTGAAGGGCCCTGAGGGGAAGCCGTGTGAGGAGAGGCTGAGGGCACTTGGTCTGTTCGGCCTGGAGGGGACAGAGAGGAGACCTCAGTGCAGTTACAAATTCCTCGTGAGGGGAACAGGAGGGACAGACACTGATCTCTGCTCTGTGGTGACAGGGACAGGAGCCAGGGAATGGCCTGAAGCTGTGTCAGGGGAGGTTTGTGTGGGATATCAGGAAAAGGTTCTGCCCCCAGAGGGTGGCTGGGCACTGAGCAGGCTCCCCAGGGCAGTGGTCACAGCACCAGCCTGGCAGAGCTCAGGGGGTGTCTGGACAATGCTCTGGGGCACAGGGGGTGACTCCTGGGGATGGGGCTGTGCAGGGCCAGGAGAGGTGGACTTGATGATACTTTTGCTTCCCTTCCAATTTAGCAGATTCTGTGATTCTGAAATCCACTTCAAAAGTCCTTTTATATAAAAAAAATTCTAACACATTTAGATACCACATAAAAGGTGAGATCTATAAACAGTCACGAAGCAGATGGAAAAAAAGAAACAAAACCATTGACTCAATGTCACTTTTAGTCAAGTAAACATTCACAAGAAAATCTTTTTTAAGCCATATTCCCTCCTCTGATACAAACCTCAGTTCTGTTTGAAAGTATACAAGGTATTGGTTGTAAAAAGCTTTTTTTTTTGTTAGATGTCTTAACACAGAGAACATAAATAAAGCTCAGTAAAGTGACTTAAAACCTCAAATACTCTCACCCTGCTTTCCAAAGTGTCCAGGATCAGAATAGATCTACATATCTGAATTTATAGTGAATTTCTTGTGCAAAAATTATCTGAAGCTGCTTATTGCTTGCCAAGCTTTTGACAAGGAAGAATTTGGTTTATGGATGAATTATTACTTATTAACTTACAGCATGGCAGGTAGAGCTGCAGTGGGCAGCACCTGGTCAGAGCCAAGCAGACAAGGCACTGTGCTCCCACCAGCTTATGGAGTAAAGGGACAGCCAGAGAAACTACAAGACCAAGCAGAAGATGAGTAAAGCCAGAAGTGCCCATCAGCTTTCAGTCACAGGACGGGTGGGGATTCAGACATTGCACATGAAGAATTACAATCTGGATGCAGAGAATAAATAAAAGAGCATCCCCAACCAGCAGACTCCTCTCAGTCCCTACTCCCTTTTGTTCCTACCAGTTACTTCTGCTGGCTGACAAATCATCTCCCTGACACAATAAATTTGTTATGGAACATTATCTCAGGCTGAGGAAGGTCAGGATGTGCTAAAGGTCATGTATGTATTAACCCACTACATGAGAGTCCCCACCCCTAGTTTAGAACATAGTCTTAAATTATAAACTATTGAACTGGCTATAACAGATCCCTCATAAACAGCCTCATTTACCTGACACCGCCTCAAGATCTGCCTGAACACCTTGATCCAGCCTGTGTCCTGTCACTCCAGGGTATTATTAAAGACAAAATCCATGTTGTTAAACACTGGGCTTGTGGAGTTAAATTCCCAAAGATAAGGGAAATGAGGACAGTCTGATTCCAGTACCAGCTAAATTTGGGTGCAGAGCACACGCTGGATCAGGATCTGGTCTGAGAGAACCCAGTGGAGACCATGGCTACAGGAGGCTGTACTTGACTCCAAGATTACATCAGCACCTACAGAGGTTGTATGTATATTGTATATTTTATGTTTTCTGCCAGAAACGTGGTCATGGAGTTTTGATGCTGATTCATCACTTCTTAATCTAGGGGAAGAAAAGGAGGAAGGAAAGAGGGGTCATCTTACTAACACCTCTAGATACTACCATTTACTTGCAATTTCCAACTAACTGTGAGATTTGGGACAGTAAAAGGATCTGGTTGTAAACAGCATTTTTGAGTCACTTTCCTTGACAGAAAACCATTCTCTGGCAATTGTGGGAAAGGGAAATGTTGGCTTAGTGCAAAGAGCAAGCACAGAAATCTTTTAAAGACACAGATATCTTGTATCTCTGCCTTCAGTGAGCTGTTTCTCCTTTTTATTCTCATTTTCACTCTCCGTCTGTCTTCATTAGTCTGCTGGCACTCTGCTAGGATTAGTGAGCTAGTTTCCATGGTTTCTTATTTTCACTTTCTATCTTTCTTTGCTTAACTCATTAAATTGCTCATTACTTCACTGCACTTTACAGGAGACATATTTATTGTATTAGTTACACAATGGCCAGATTAGTAAGTGATAGGCAGTTTGCTATTTGAAAGAACATATTCTAATAGCAGAAAGGAAATTCAGGAGACACAGATATTATCTACTAGTTGTAACATAACTGGGATAGCTAGTAACTGCTAAATGTTTACCCTTTATCACTAGAAATATGCCACATGATTATAAAAACTGGTGCAGCACCCACGCTGCTCCTGCTCCCCGGTAAAGGGAAGAGAGAAGCACAGCTCTCAGGACCAACACCATCTTCACCTTCTCCTCTTTCCCTTCCATGATAAAATGCACGATAAAGATGCCCAGACAGTGGTTTTTCCCAAGTTTGGCAGGAGCATACATGAGCCTCCCTCTGACTGTAGGGGAGGAGAGCAGCGGGGACAGCAGGGAGGAACCAAGGCATCACAGGCATCATCCTGGCCAAAGGAACTCCCTGGCAGGAAAACTGAGCTCAAACTCAAGAGTTTTGGCACCATTTCTCAGATTTCCACCATACTTGTGCCAATTGTGTTACAAGAAAATTAATTCTAATTCATTTCTGATACTCATGTCCTGGTAAAATTCTTGAGTAAAATGACTTTTCACTTCCATGGGAGCACAGTGGGGCTGGCTGAGATCAGGCCTATATTCAAAGCAGTTTTCAGTCCTAATTCAGTTTCCTGTAGTTGTCCTCTGGATTTTTTTATTTGTTTGGTTTTCTGATTGTCCCAACTTCAACACCCCCTTCTCTGCCAATTCACCTTCACTGTCTATTCTTCATTTTTCTAATAAAGCCCACCTCCTCACCCTCTCCATTCAAGTACAGTCCATTTCCCTCCCTGGTAAAGCCACCATGGGTTCAGAACAAGACACTCCACCTTGCACCTCTCACTTACTGATTTGATCTTTCCACAGTTAAATCTGACCCAGTTGATACAATTATGCTGAAGTTTCTCAGATGCTGAATGTAATCATCCATGCTCTGTCTCTTTAGCTTGACAGGTCTCCAGGACAGAATTCCTTTCAGCTGAATTAAGATCTTTCCTGCAGTTAGTGAATAGTATATACAGGGGTTCATGCCACTCATTCATCTTCTCTGGGAGTTCATTTATCACTTGAAGGTAATCTACTGTGGAGAATTTTGATCAAGAGGATGCCTGAATTTTTCTTGTCTTTTTTTGGTGGTTTAAAGAAAATCCGTTCATTTTTAAAAGATTACCTTGGTCCCTTGGCCAAAATTTGTAGACATAAAGGGCTCATCACAGGATTTGTGAAATGTAGCTTTCCTTTTTATCTGAGTTGTATGGAAATGAGATTTCCTTTTTTTTCCAATAAACCCTGTGAATGCTTTTATTTTTTAGGATGTGAACAGGAGCAATTCCCTTTCACCATCATTTAATGGTAGCCTTCTGCTGCCTGCTTTACCATTTCATTTTCTACATTCTGGCATAGGAAGCACTGATGTTTGCTAAGTTTGTCAGCAGGGCTTTTCTACAGTAAACTTTATCTTGAATTCCTACTGATAACAGTTTTGCTCTTCAAAGTATATCAAATCTGTCCAAGATTGCTGTTCTATCATTGCCCTTGATAGGGAATATCATCTTTTGTCATCAAGAAGAACTTGCTTTCTGATATTTTTATATCCTGGAAGGCCTTTAAAAACTGTCCCAGGTTTAAGAATGCTGTATCTTTGAATATTTTGTGGTTTCTCAATTTAATTAATTCTCTTTAAAAATATTCTTGATGCAATACAGTGAAACAAAAAAATATATCTCCTCAAACTTCAAAAAAGAAATATATAAGGGAACAGCAGAATAGCTCATATAAGTGAGACAGATATGAAAAAGACATTATTAAGTTTGGAAAGCGCCAAGAATGACCCATTTATTTCTCAGTGCTGTTAGCAAAACACATACCCTGCAATTCTGTATATATGTTGTTTCTTAAAAGATAAATGCTGCATAAAAATCTCACTGTTAAGCTGCATAAAAATCTCACTGTTAAGCCTCAACCAGAAGCTGACTATCCCTGAATCACGAGCCCACTGGCAAAGGGAAGACAGAAGAGCAGGGTTTGATGATAAAGGGAAGAGGAATGTGCTACTTGCAGGCAGGGCTGGTGATGGAGAACCCTTAGCACTCATCAGGCAAAGCCCTGCTCCAAGAAACGGTGCTGGGAGTTTTGCAAGGTGGAACTGGTTGCTGCAGTTCCTGATATGATGAACATGGATTTTTTTCACCATTGTGACTGGAATTACCATCCATGTTAGAGCTTCTTAGCAAAACCAAAATCTGCAAAGGCTCATTTTCCTTTTTAACATCTGCATCTAAAAAAAATTCTTTTGCATTTCAGTAAGTTTTCTTCCCTTAATTTATGAACAGTAAAATACATGGGTAACCAAGGGAATACTTCTCCTTCTTACAAAAAAACAGATAAAAAGAAAATATTTTTACTGTTTCTGTGTTAAATATTAAGGCTTTTTAAATGCAAAATTACTTTCTTCAGAAACCCATAAAATAGAATGCCTGAAATACTTTTTAAATGGTTTAATATTTCTTAAATTTGTAATAAAACTCTGTATTTAATTATAGAAAAATAAATAATCTAGTTTTAAAACTCTACTCCTGCTTATTTTGTCTTTCATCTGTATGTCTTTGGCACCTGATGGTACCAAATTTCATTCTCTCTAGTGTATGACCACTGGTCAATCCTTACATCAGTTCTGTCAAATCAGGGAGACTATGTTTCATCTTTGAAACTATAATACCACCAGAGAGAGCCTGGCCTCAGCTGGAATCTGGCAGAATACACCTTCTGCAATTGGGAGTAATGTCTGGGGGTGTTCAACCTGAAAACAGCTTATGTATTCACTCAGAAATTGTTTCCCAAGGTGGGGGAATACTGACACATGTACTCTGCCTATAAAGCAAAACATTGAAAATATCAAAACTCTATCACATTCAATCCAAAAAAAGCAAATGGCCAACTCCCATTAATCCTTTTTGAATTACACATTACAAGCAGAAAGCACAGCTCTGTGGCTCTTCTGTTACTACCTTTGAAGAGCAGACATATCTCAATCAATAGCATTTTCATATTTTTATGAAGTTGACAACTAAAAAAAATGGTCCTGCAAGCCTTGGGGTCCAGCACTGGCTCAAATGTGTTGCTGGATTGGAGCCAGTATTTAGCATGTGACACAATCAACTTCTTGAGACTTTTACACTTGTATGTTGGAAAGCATTTTTATTTTGTGACTACTCTTATTTGTTTTAAGAAAGATACTGTGCTAATAAATTTATTTGCTTTTACTCATTAACCAAAGCATTCATTAGCACATCAGGGGCATGTCCATGTGTCTATAGATTACTGTGTGAAAATGCAGTAATTATAAAATTAGGGATTCTTTGCCACTATTGCTTTTATTATTTTTAAATCTCTGATGGAATTGGTACAAAGTGTAGAAATTCCATCCTTCTTTCATTATTACCTGAACCTGTAAAGTGAGAAAGTATGCAAAAAAAGGCCTAATAACTCACCATATTCCCCAACCCTGCTGCTATTACAAAAAAACTGCAAAGCTTGTTATATATTATTACTTAAATAAAGCATTGATACTAATGTCCTAACCTTTTTAACCTAAAGGACATTTCCTTTGCTGCATTGCAATGCCCTAAATTGTGTGCAATTACCCCTCCTTTCTTAGAAAGACTTAGTAAGGAATAAGCAGGAGCAATTAGAATAAGAACAGAAACATTAAGCATTAAGTAAAAGTAAAAGCAAAAGCATTGGCTTGCAAGGGACCTGTTTGTTGCCTGTAGAAGACAATATTATTGTATTCTTTGTTTAACACCCAGGCAGCAGAATGCTGCTGGTACTTTTTATGGCAATCTGCAGTGATATATCAGCTGAGGCTCTATAAATACCAGTAAAAAACTGTAATTGCACTCCAGAGCAAACAAACTTCTTCCAGGCACCGTAATCTGAATGCATCATACCCAAGTGAGTGCAGGAAGGGCTCAATGAATCAAGCTGTCCTAGACTCTAACTGAGAAGGTGTAATCTGCTTAAAAGAAGCACCAGGGGAACAGAAATACTATCAGTTTCAATGACAATAGTTATCTGGTTTATTTAGCAGTCCCTCTCTCTTCCTCAGCTCCCTGCATCCAAGATACCCTGCAACCTTCTGCTGTCTTCTTGTCCAGGCTTCCCCAGAGCCTGAAACACACCAGAAACCAGGGGCTCTGTCCTGACACACCAGCTTGGGAGCTTGGCCTGGTTAATTATTCTGCTGGTGGTGTAGGAAAGGATTGGAATTCAGTTGTACTTATCAGGTACATGAGATAAACCAATGCAACCAGGAGGAATTGTCTCCCAAACGTTTTCTGCACTGGCAAGTGCCTCATCACATGTGGTACCATGCAGACATGTGTGGCCTGAAGAGGTGATGTGATTTACTCAGTGAGAAAGAAGAGGCATTCAATTCCAGTCTGAAATGAGCAGCAAGAGCTATATGGTAAATCTGGATGCAAAGAGATTTTGCCTTCATTCCTGAGTTAATTCAGTCTGTTAAAACTCCTGCAGTTTTCAATGAAATAAAGATGGAGCAATTAAATTCTCAGATTTTGATTACTTATTTAAACCACAATGAAAAAAAGAAAGTTGTTAAAATAAGCTATTCACAGTTTTCTTCCTTTTTTCTTGCTTTTCTTCTATTTTGAGAAATATTTCTACAGTTCTATTTCTTGATAGTCAATTCATTTATACAGTTATAATCAAAACCTACTTCATTTACAATACTTGTTTGATATCTAATCTATTCAATACAGTAGCAAGTTATAGATGTGCTGTTTCATATCTGTAAGATAAAACAAATGTTAGTCACCTAAAACATCTAACATATAAAAAAATACAAAAGCATAATGATGTTATCTTTTTAGTACTATATATATGCAAACATTCTGTAGACATTTCAGCCAGGAATAATAAGAGATCCTCAGAAGATAGGAGCAAGAAACCAGCAGGCTTTAGCTCAAACTACAGACCAGACTAAACTCCTATGGAGGAGTTCAATCAAATTTACACCACTCCAGAGTATTATTTCCAACACTTTTTAAAATCATTCCAACACAAATAAAACACAACTATTATGACAGGATTACTATTACTCACTGCAAGAAAAACGTAATTTACTGCAGTTCTTGTTTAGTCATGGTTTTCCTGGAATTATCTGCTCATGTTAAGATTGATTTGGCTGGTCTATATCAGTCAGACAGCAAAAGCAAAAATTCTGCCACAGAATGTATTAACCCAGTAATGACCAGGGAACTTTTCACTATAACACATGAAGGAAAAATCCTGGGAGCATACTAAATATTTAAAGACAGCTCTGGTAGCTCATATAAATGTGTGAGCAAACCAGAAAGATTTTAAAGGTACCAAAAATAATCTAGGATGGTTGAAGGAAGAGGAAGAGAAAGTTTTAATAATAGCAAGATATTCTTTAACAATTTGGTTGAATGAGGCTCTGAGCAACCTGGTCTAGGGGAAAGTGTCCCTGACCATGGCAGTGGGGGAGTTGGAAAAAATGATCTTTAAGTCCCTTCCAGCCTAAATCATTCCAGGATTCTACTGAGCAGCTCAACAGCCATAGACTGTGTCCTGTGCTTTCTCTGCACTCATGTTCAGTGCTGGTACCTCAGGGCTGGTGTTTGGCACTCAGATCAGCAGAAAACCCTCACTCCTTTACCCTCCTTTGGCTCCTTGTACAGCCCGTAAAATCAGTGGGACAAAAGTACAGAGATGGTCCAACCACTCCTCTGCCTTCAGGAAGGGAGAGTTTGTGCAAGGCACATTTGCAGTGACTCAGATAGCACTTGGTCCATCTGACCTAATGGTATCAGTGTCTTTCCATTAATTACATGGAAGTGGCATCATTTGTTAAGCTGGTGTGAACGTATGACACTGGCCTATCAGGTCCCCTTAAAAATACATATGAGTTGGCAGAGATAAAGGGGAAAAGAGAAAGAGAAATCTTGAGAGCGAAGAAGAGAGGCACTATTAAACATTTTGTACTTATCTTGCTAAGGAAAAGCTTTGTTCCAGGGGGGAAAAACTCTCTCTTTGAAGCTATCCAAACAGTAAACAGCCCATTTTTTAAACAGTGGCGTATCTACAGCAATGCTTACATCAGAGGACTGGCATGAAGAAAGCATTTTTTCTTAGAGATAAAACAGCAGAAAGGGTCTCTTGCACTGGTGATAATTTGGATATTCCATTTTACTTGGATTTTCAGAGCAAATCCAGAAAAAGTCTAATAATCCCTTAAATATATATATATTAAGAAGCATTTAGTGTGCTGATTCAACATGTTCCTCTCCAGAGAGAAATAAAAAAGGTTTTGAAGCCTTCTCATCATATTTGTGCTCTCTCTTTTAAGGGACATCAGGGCTCTTATGCATTACCACTGTCTGGACAGATGTTTTGGTGTTACAGTCCAAAATGAGGATGGTTTCTTCAGCCCAGCTGCACACAAATGCTTGAGCTCTCAGCCATGCAACCACACGCTGAGCTGGCAAGTGGCACAAGGGATAAGGAGAGATTCATTCCTAAAGACTCTAAAGATCCATTCCCTAAAGGTCTTAACTAAGTTTCTTAGCGAACTTTTTCTCTCTATGGGGAGCTCTCCTGCACCATTTAATTGCCCTTCAGGCTTGCCCACAAGGCAAGAGATGGTTCCAGGCCTGTTTTCATTTCTGGGGACTCAAGCCTCCAGTGCTGCCTTTGTTCTTCCACGGGAGAGAGGCAAAGGCAGATACAAGACCCAAGGGTGCAGAGGATGAGGAGCAAAGGGGAACACAGCTGCAGTTCCATATTGAACGTCTCCTCAAAGACAAGGAACTCAGCTGAGCTCTTTCCCAAGCAGAGGTGCAAGATCAAATTATCCCTTCAAAACTTAAAATTGCCTTCTGGCCTTCAGCTGGGTGAAAATAGTTCTGCTGACAAGAATTCATAATTTGGGAGGGCATTAAAAAACAATCTGTGTTACACAGTGATGCCATCCCAGATGTTCAAGCTTCTGCAGAGTGGGAAACTGCCATATTAAATTATTTCTTCTGGCTTTGTAGTTTAAATGGAGAGATCAACACTACAAGCTCCTTGGCAAGCAATGGAAGTGAAAATAGCCACTGTAAAAAACATCATGATTTCTGCTTCTCATGCAGCAACCACCCATTGATAAAAGATGCATGTGTTTCTCTCCTTCACAGGCTCACTAGTAAATAATCATCAATTTACACATTCTAGCACAATACCTCTGCCTACAAATTGCTTCTTCAAAGACTTCCTTTTCCCCTGGAAGCACCACTTCTAAGTGTGTTGAAATTACATCTTATTCTTTTCTTTGAAAGATCTCTCACTGCACAGCCAAATAAAGAGAGATCATTTGCATAATTCTTCTTTTTAAATTACTTCAGGTTGATACACGTTCTTTAGTGAATTGTTATTCAGCAGGACATGGTCAGATGCAGATAAAGTGCTATAGAAGGTGGAAGTTAACATCCTCAAATCTGATCAAATAACATTTCAGTTTTAAACTGATACTGTAAATCACAAGGGATTACAAAGCTCTGGCTTGATTCAGCAGTTGAAACAGACTTAATATCAGAGCATCCTTTAGTTCAACAAAAGATTCTGCTCTGAGCCATTCTCAGACCTGTAGCAAGCACAGATTGTCATTCCAGCAGACCCTCAGAGCCAAATAGATTATTTCCCTGAGTGGGCCTGATCTCTGACTATATGCTGACTATAAAATACTTGTATTTAATATAAAATTATTATATGATTGATTGCATATACATTACATGTATAAAGGCAATAATAATTAGATAGTTACTTTATAAGGCTATTTTCAGCTTCTTTGATTGCATCAAACTTTTTAATATCTTCATAACTCAAAATGTTCTCATTTCCTTTTAAAAGTCTACAGATCTGTTGTTTTCATTGTTGATATTGATGGGGTTTTCATGAACCTTCACAAGACTTGTGCAAAGACTTGATTCTGTTTACCAAAAAATGTGAAGGCACCCAAAACCCCACATAGCAGATGCCACATCGAGAAAAAACATTTACCATTTGTGCTCACATGAATATCAAACCTAAATATCAGAGTCTGAAAACAAGCATGGTCTTAATCTCATTGCTTATCTCTTACCAAAATTCTCAGGGCAAGCACACAAGAATAATCTATCAAGGGCCATTGCTTGTTATTGCAAAAACAATTTTGGAGTAGGTGCAGTTCAGAGCAATCTTTCACTGTTAATAAAAGAGCTGAGGCTACCAAAACAGTCTTATCTCTGGTCTAGTAGTACTTGGACCAAAGAAAAAAAATCCCCAGTGTTCATTTCCCTCAAATCCATATTTATTCACACACACGCACATCCATACCCTGAAAAAGGATATGGTAAGGACTGATGTAGCACTGCAGTGCCATATATTTGCAGTATAAAACATACAACATGAGTTTACTGTCAGGGATTTATGCACAGAGTTTTGAGGTTTTCAGATGTTTGGATCTCTTCTCTCTCAACCTTCCCTCACTTCTGGTCTCAGCCTGCAGTGGAGCCAAAGAACAGCAGGCAGCTTTGCCCTGGTGTCATTAGAGAATGTGCAGCAAGAGCAGGTGGATGTAAATTAGGATGGTTCTGTGGGGTGAAAGGAATATTTCTTCACAGCCAACTTTGGGGGTCTTGATGCAGTTCTTATGTGAAGAGCAGAATCACAAATATAAGGGTTTGGCCATGGTGCCTTGCTTTGTTCCCACAGGACCTAGACAACTTTCCTTCAAACTTTGGATAAACTCATGGCAATTTGACTCCCAGAATCAGGTAGGAGAAGGTACATTGTAGTCAATGATGCAGGGTTTTTCCTTTGACTCATATACTGAAAACATTTGAAAGTTTATGAACACTTCTGTCTGAACTGATACACAATAAAGATCACACATTTTTCTCATAGTTCCAGACTAAACTCAGCAGCTGGACCCTCAGTGTCTTTGGGCTGTCTTTCCCTCTTCCAAAAAAATCACCATCATTTTTCAGTTGGCAAACATCTCCTGGGCAAAACTTGACTCTGGGTCCATCACCCAATGTTATACCTGCCCAGTTTTACTGTTTTTCATTTTCTCTGCTCCTCCTTTATAATTCTATTTACCCACTAAGAAGCACACTTGCCACTATCCAGGCCCACTGAAAAGTCTTAATGAGTCAAGGATGTTGCATGGCAGTATCACAAGTAATAATTAACACTATGAAAACAAAACTTAACTTCTAATTTCCTCTTAGGAGACTTAACAAATAACATTAATCTAGAGCATAACTAAGTACATTTTAACACAGTTCGTTACAATAGGGGTTCAATTACCCACAGCTGATTTTTTTCACTGTAGTCATAGATTTAATATCATACTAATGAGTCAGTGAAGAGCAAATTGATGAGTAGTTTCATTCAGACTAGAGCTGTTAAAAATATTTGCAATTAAACAGTCTTTCTTCTGAGATACATTTTTGTCAGAATGTAAATGATTTGCAGTTAAATATTGATTGCAAGAATTTATCAAGAAAACTGTTTCATGAATCAGGATGGATTCTCCAAACACCTCAGTGAATAAACAAAACAAAACTCTGCTCTTTTGAGTGCAGGTCTGGTATTTTAACATTGCTCTGTTTTAGAAAATAAGTTTGAAGGACTGTGATATCTTTCATCACAAACGAGAAAATACTTCCCAAAACTTCTGTGGAAATGGAGCTCTTTGATCAGCTCTGACACTGACTTCATACTTTAAATATCTGGGAAATAAATATTGGCATTGACAATGAATTTTGGCAGGTTATTTTATCATTCCCTGGACATCTGTTGGGGAAAAAAAAAGCAGCAAATATTAACTGATATCTGTTTGAATGTTTAAGTTGTATTAATTGCATCTGTTAAATGGACTATGCTGTTTATAGACAAATGTTGATTTACTTTTGTGTGTTCATCAATAGTTTTGATCTTGTATTGATTACCTGGTTTCAGCTATATTGCTCCTCAATTAGAATGAAATACTGCTAAGTTTAATAGTTGTCTTGCTACTTGAAAAAGTTTCAGGCAATTCAAGGAAAAGTTGGCTTAGACAACACAGAAAACGTGAAAACAACAGCACCAAGAGAAAGTTAGAAGATAATACAAACCCTAAGAAGTACTGAGAAATTAAAAACCAATGTGCATAATGAGATCAAAATATATATTTAGAAGACAGTTACAGATAAACTTTTAAAATTGGATGTAACTTTGGTCCAAGGTCTGGAAGTTGTCAACTGCCAAGTTCTAAGTAAAATTCTTACTTTCCATCAAAAAATATTTTTAAAAAGGGCCCAAGTATGATTCTTCGCCTCAGTATGGCAGTGTAGAGGCTCAGAGGTTCTCTGAAGTTTCTATCTCCAATAGAAGTTTCCATTTCTGAATAAATATGGACTCCAGATTCTGGTTTGAGGCACCTATACAATTTCTTTAATTATCCAGGATCTTACAGTGATCTCAGAAGACTCAACATTAAACATTACTGACTGTGCTGCTGACAAAAATGCTTTTGCACTTTTGAGTCCAGTCAAGCATCAAGAAACATTCTTCTTGAAATGAGACAGATAAGGAATCAGAAGATAGCTGTGGTGTTATGCAGAAGATTCCAGTTTAGTTTTTTATGCTGTTACTAGAAATAGTCCCCTGCAGTTAGGGGCCTGACCCAACACAAACTGTGCTCAAAAGTTTTTACTGATTCCTGTATTCTCTAGACCAGAAAGACTCATTGCCACAGAAGAGCTCTTTCTCAAGTGAATAATCCAAAATAAAGCCTCTCTATGCCTGGAAACGTGCACCTGGCCCCAGGGATGTGCAGTGTCACCTCTGTCTCCTCCATGAGCTCCAGGTGCTTCAGAGCACACAGTAGAGAGGGCTCACGGATTTTATTATGCAGCTCTTTCTTACAGACAGCACTGGGGAGAGACTTAAACCACCAACTGGACAGCAAGCCATCCTCTATGAAATCAGCCTGAAACACCCCCAGACATCAGGAAGATTCAAATAAGACTCTATTTTACCCCAGCATGAGACTCAGTGATGCAGGTGGATTTTTTTCCCCTATTTTATAGCTTCATTTTATGCCAAGTTAAAGACAGATCTCACCTCCAGTTTATGCATAGTTTCTTTCCTCTTTTTTCTAGAGCTAATGTTTACATAACATAAAAATTGTTAAATCATAACAAAACACCAAAACCATATAGTCTCTGAGTAAACCAGAGTCTTGTTTTGGTATCATCTTCCTCCTACTGCTTTTTTCCAGTGAGTCACTGGCCACGTGCTGAGACTCAAGCAATTCCTAAGTGTCCCTTAGAGGGACATTTCTGAAACCTTCTTTTTAGCAGAATCTTGAAGCATATTCATTTTTTAAAAGCTACTTCACAAGATCCCCTCTCCCTGAGTCTGAGGCTTCAAAAAATCAAATATGATAAATAAAATAAATGAAAGGGTGCAGAGTGTGGGGGAGTTCCCTGTAATTTTTTTTTAAAGGAAAAAAAAGGGAATTTGAAGGCTGCAGTGTAGGGAAAGTGTTGTTTATAGCAAACTGTGATATGGAAAGAAAATTGGCCAGGTGAAAGCATATGATTGTGTTACAGCAAACACCAGCTAAATTAATATCTGGCACCAAATAAATCTCTTAATAAAATTACTGCACTCTCATACCCTACACACTCTGCATATGTAATAAAACTCTTTAAAATGAATAGCTGATAAGAAAATGAACCTGTTCAGGGAATGAATAAACACACTTTCGCATATACACACAGAAACAGCAAATGGTGAAACATACTCATAGTGATTATCAGACTGTTAAAATAATAACCCTGTGAAACAAATAAATCTGCCCCACAGCAAATTATGTCTCTGCTGTACTTATGGTGAAACCTTCTACAAACACCTGATAAAGGAATAAACCTTTTAAAGGAATAAATTGACTGTACAGTAAGGTTATCCGCAGATTTACACTGGACTGCAGTGATAAACCTTCTTTTTCATTAGTCCAATAGATCATAGGATATACAGTACTTACAAATGTTTCAGCATTAAATATCAGCTGGAATGCTCTGCTGTATGCATGCATTTGAGGGCAGGGGGTCAATAAATAGACTGAATGTTGCTTCACAAAATATCTGTCAGTGTGCATTAGCAGAATACCTGATGTAGAGATGAGCTGGCTGTAAAACATCCCCTGCACACCCAAACCTCCAGCCCACAAACACTAACAGGCAGCCTGGGGCTCAGCAGGGCTAAAATCACTGGAGTTATTTAAATGCTTAACACCGTGCACAAATAATTTTTTAAAATAAATTTCTGCTGGTGGGTTTTAACATTTCTATATATGCCTGGCCCAAGAAATGGGTAGACCCAATGCCAGAGACCTGTGCCAGGCTCTGAAAAATCAAAGTGCAAGAGATGTTGTGAGCAAAGTTGACCTACAGGCCCTCCCCATGGCCATGGCTCCCAACATGTCCTTGCATTGCTCCCACATAGAAAAGGGAATGAGTCAGGATCAGGCCCCAGCTCCATCCTGGGGGACAAGAGCTCTTTCTTAATCATAATCTCTAACAGAATGCAGAAAAGAACCTTTTCCCTCAGAAAAGAACCTTTCCCCTCCATGCTATACCCATTTTCCTGGCACTTCTTATTCTTTTTTCCTCCAGATTCTCGTATAATAAAAGTGTACCAGATTCCAAATACTGTCCAAATCCAAAATCGAAATCCAAAATCATCACTATTGGATAAGCTGTTATCAAATGAATCCTACATTAAGTATGGACAGCTTTGAGGGTCAGAAAAAAGAGATTAATCACCCCATTGTCCACTAGGCAACCAAAAGGAACACAATCCTTGCTTATAAAATTATAGAATGGCTTGGGTTGGAAGGGACCTTCAAAGACCATTTGGTTCCAACCCCCCCTGCCACGGGCAGGGAAGCCTCCCACTAAACCAGGTTGCTCAAAGTCTGGTCCAATCTGACCTTGAACCCTTCCAGGGCTGGAGCATTCCATCCCAATTATCCCTCCCAGTCTCTGGCAGACACTTTTAGTGGCAACATTTGAGACTCAAATGCTCAGAGCAACAAGGCCACACAGGGGCTCTGCATGGGAAGCACAGAGCATCCTCTCTCCCCATCCTACCTCTGCCCCTGCTCATGCAGCCAAGTGCTCCCTCAACCTACTGGTGTCAAACACACAGCTAGGTTTAATCAACTCTTAAAAACACACACCAAAAAAAAAAAGGGTAAAAACTACACACGTTTAAATTCCTAGGGAGCAAAGGCAAATCATCCCCCAGCCTCCTGGATCAGTCTGTTGGCTCAGCTCAAGCCCTGAGCTGAAAGAAGGTGAAGAAAAGGAATAAGAAAGAATGAGAAAACTTCTATGTTCTTGCCACTCTTCCAGAAAAGGGGAGGGACAAGCAAGTAATGTGGAGAACAACTAAGATGAAATGTGATGTTGAAATGAATAAGTAAGTTCATTATATTCTACAACATGATAAGACTTTGCAGGCCTGATTACAACATTAAGGGACGGTGCCGCAATATTATAAATTACAGGGTGAAGCACTCCTGTTTCTGTCTCTATATTTCTAAGGTGGGAGAAGTTAATTATTTTTATAGGTCTAGATATTGCAAGGATGAGGATATCAGAATATCTTGTCATCAACTCTAAAGACAGCAGTGAAGAAGAGGAGGAGGGGAAGGGGGAACCACCCCATTTAAAGAAAATTATTATAAAAATACTAAAAATGATATATAGATTTTTTGACCTACATCCATCATTTTTACATGCCTAGGTACTTCCTGCCTTGTCTCCATAAACCATCAGTCTGTTATTTTTCATGAGGCTGCAAGTAAATGGCCAAAACTTAAGACTTGGAAATAAAAAATATAATAAAATAAAATAAATATATAAATAAAATCAACATGAACAAAAAGGTTAATGGGAATTTGTATGATTTTATTATTATTAAGGAACACATGGAGAAGAACAGCATTTCTAGCGCTCTAAGTGGCCTGTGGTACAATCAGTAACCCTGAAGTATATTCAGCAATCTTCTTTTTTTTTTTTTCAATTGCCCACCGCAGCCTATATTACAAATACATAAATCATAATGTTTCAACAAAAGCAAAATTTAATTTTCTCCTTTCAGCTGTTATCTGGGCCGGGTGGTATATGGCAGGCTGCGGCCAAGTCATTTATTACACTTGCTGAATGGATAATGGCAGGGAGAGTCTATTATACCCAGCTTTGTTAGGGCTCTGAATGTGCTACTGAAACCTGTGGCAGTCTAAATCTCTTTACATCTGTAATAGATACACAGCACTCTATTATTTCATGCCAGAGCAAAATTAAATAGTTGTGGGGAGGGGGAAGGGGAGGAAGCAGGGCTGGGGGGAGCAGAGGGGCTCTGGGGATGGCGCAGGGCGCTTTGCTGAGAGCCTGTGAGAGGCTCTGGGGCTCGTGCTCATCTCACAGACACATTTTTGGTTTGCTTTTCCAGAAGCCAGTCTGAAACGGGCACTGCCTCTGTGCTCAGCTCATGCAGGGAGAGGCACCTCCTACCAGGGGCTATTCTGCAGGACAGTGACAACCCTCTCATGCCCAGCCATGGTGCAGCCCAAAACATCTTCTCTTGTGCCCGTGTTCCTCCCTCCCTGGGGGTATCCATTTGTCCTTGGCATTCAGTCTGTGGGCAGCACCTGCTCTACCAGCTTCAGCCTGGCACCCTGTGCATGGAAGGGACGTGGAGGGAGCTTGCCCTGAAGCTGGTGGCCACAGCAGTGCTCCCGGGCTCGGAGCTGCAGAAGGGACTCCTTCCTTTCCTCATGTGCCCACACTGCCTCAGGAAAGCACTGCCATCCCCTTTTCCTCCCCCTCCCACCAGAAATTACCAAGAGGCAGCAGGCAACCTCACATTTCTGTTGTAGTTCCCTCACTAGTGGCTTGTCTGACAGCCTGCCCCCAGCCCAGGAGACCTGCAACAGCACCCAGTGCCCTGAGATAATGCTCATCAGTAAAAAAACATTATTTTTCTGCTAATTCTGAAAATAGGAAACCCTAGATTTCTAGACAAGTTATTGTGAAAAATTGAGTTTTGTCCTTGGAGGGTTGGTTTGTTGCAAATTTTATGGGCAAATGCATCATTAGACATGGTTTACGTGCAAACCAAGGTTCCCACAACCTGCTCTGGTCACAAATTTGTGTTTGGTTTGAGTACAAGCCCAGCCTGTAAAGCAGCTCCCAGGCAGAGGTACAGGTATCAGCACACTGGCTCCCCACCAGTACAAACACACTGACAGGAGGCTGCAGGAGCTCTCCAGCTCAGGAACCTCTCACATGGGATTTGCCTGGCTGCCCAGCTCAGGAAGAGTGATTCTTCAGAGCAGGAAGGTGTTTGCTTGGTTATTAGACCTGCTGTCTTCTTGGCAACAGAAAGCATTAGATAACAGAGGGCAGAAGGCAGAGCCTTGTGTGACAGTGTCTGTAAATAGCCTTTCCAGGGTGTTTGTGGCAACAACACTTTTACACTATCCCTGTTCTGTTCCAGCACCACAGACCACACTCTCTACACATTTAGAGGCAGGATCATGTCCTTCCCTCAGTGCCTCCAACCAACAGTTGCCAAAAGAGGGACAAAGCAGCCCACTGGGACTCCAGCAGTCCCCAAAACGCCAGCTGGGTGGGACTTCGGGAAATGCAGTCCCTGAGTTGTATTTGAGGTATAGAATCTTATTATCATGTAATGGTTTGGGCTGCCCTGGACTACATCAGCTGTCCAAGAAGACTTTGCACACATGGAGAAGGTGATACATGACTGACTGGGTTAATGCATGTGGTTGCATTTCCCTCCGGTGGCTGAGATCAGTGGCTATGGAAATCTTTGGTAGAGTTTTCTCCAAAATCTGCCTTAGTTCACAAGGTACAGACCCATCACAAGTGTGGTAACTGTACACATGAGGTGGTTTTCATTAGATGGGTGTATCTCCCAGACAGCATCTGAGCCCAAGCGTGCAAAGCATGGGCCTCTAAACAAAAATCACAAAAATCAGCTTGTTAAGAACCATTTCCTAGGAAATACTCCTGGGAAGCAGCAAAAGAGAGGGGTACCTTGAAGCAAACAAAACTGGCTTGGACCTCTGCTGCCCTGCACAGCATCCACAGGTTAGCACAGCAGTGCACAAGGGACCCAAAGACAACCAAATCAGAGACAGAATAACAAGTTTCACTAAAGTTAGCCCAGACAATCTTATTGTTCCCCCAATAAAAAAAATAGAGTTTATCTTTTAGCTCCCCTTAACTCTATTATCAAGCAAGAATTCTCCCACTGCTTTCCTTGTAATAGCATTGTCCTCCGCTCAGATAACAAGAGACTTACCCCATCCTCCTACCTGCCAAATCTTCTACCCTTCTCAAGCAAGAGGATTAAAACTGCTACTGGGTGAGGCTGCAGTTGCTCTGTGCCTGCTTGCTTTTGAAAAAGCCATCTTATCTATGCTCAGAGAAGGAGAGGCTGTTCCCTCACTGTGTTATCATGAGCAGGCTCTTGCACCGTCCCGCTTCCGAAGCAGATTGATTCAATCTGCAGATAGCAGTGTCCCACTCCCTGCAGGAGCTAAAAGCCCCACAACTCCAAATGTTCCAGCAGAACATTTGTCTTTTATCATTAAAAGGGCTCACACAGGGGAGGGGGTTGTTCAGTGCTTTTCTCTTGAAACATCGATGAGGAAGGGCTGATAGTTCCTTGATTTTCAGGGGAAATCCATTGACTGCTAGGCAATGACTCCCATTTGTTTCCATGCTCTGAATCATAGGGTGGTTTGGGCTGGAAGGGACCTTAAAGATCATCCAGTTCCAGACCTCATGCCATGGGCAGGGACACCTTCCATTAGATAGGTCACTCAAAGTCCCATCCAGCCTTCCAGCCTGGCCTTGAACACTTCCAGGGATGGGGCAGACACAGCTCCTCTGGGCAACCTGTTCCACTGTCTCACCACCCTCACAGTAAAGAATTTCTTCCCAATATTTAGTCTAAACCTATGTTCTGTCTGATTAAAGCCATTCCCTCTTGTGCTATCAATCCATGCCCTTATCAAAAACCCCTCTCCAGCTCTCTCATGACCCCTTTAGGTCCCACAGACTGCACTGGTGAGCAAGGAGGTGAAAGGAGGCATGTTTAATTCATGGATTTCTAACTCCTTTTTATAACCACTGCAAATCTCCAGTACTGATGACTGTCTGTCCCCATGTTCCCATGATTAGAAAGCAAACATTTTGGATCCTGCACTAACCTCACTATAAGCAAAGCAATGCCTTAGCTCCAAGATAAAATCATGTCTTTATCCTTCCCTGCTGCAAAGCTGTGCTGAAACATATGACAGAGTGGCACTGATGCTCTCCCAAAGTATCAGAGCCCAGCCCTAAGTTGAAAAGAGCTTTGGGACAAATTTGCTGCATCTTTTGAAATTTTCAAGGGCAAGAATGCAAGCACAGCTTCAATAAGAAATGTATGACATTGGTTATACATATTACATCAGCCTGAAATGGAGGATTGGTTCTAACCTGGATTTAACATTTGAAAAGTCCATTTGCATCAGATAGTTTGAGAATTTCACCAATTTTGTGCTTCTTATTTGTAAAAGAATTGAAGGATAAGTAGCACCACAGGGCATGAAAACAAACTGTTCTTGTTGATAAGCTGATGGAGGCCAAGTGCCTCAACAAGTCAACCCACACATTCATGGCATTGCATATGTTCCCAAGACTGTTTGGCACTTCCTCAGGGTTTTGTGAATTTGGTGGTGACAGAAAGGTGAAAAAACTGGGATCTGAACATCTGCCCTCCTAAAAACCCCAAGGGTAAACTCCTGCTTCAGTAGTCTGAATTTTTTATTTTTTATTTTATGAGTCCTACTGCTTCACAAAATGGTGCAGCCAGGCAGAGGAGGACAATTCACTGCAGCAAATTCAAAAATATTTCCCTTTGCAAACTTTTCTTTTAAGAGAATCTGGTATTAACCTTCTTGTCATCTTTCAAGTGTTTGGTGTTCTCTGAACCTTCCTGAATTGCTGCCAATCATATTCAATAGAAATGAACATCAAAGAAAAACTGTCCCTTGTGGGACTTCCTCTGCTGGGATAACTTTCTTTCCACTGAATACCACTTCATTCTCATCACTCATTGCCTCATTCTCATATTTCTTACTCAGAATAAAAATTTCCCAGCTATTTCCCCTCCATGCTGTACCCATTTTCCTGGCACTTCTTATTCTTTTTTCCTTCAGATTCTCTTATAATAAAAGTGTACCAGATTCCAAATACTGTCCGTGAAAAATTTTTAAACTTCTTATTCCACTTAAAATCTTTGTTAAGGGTAACCAGAACTCAACAGTATATACAACTATCATATCTGTGCCCATATTATACACAAAGCTGAAAAAGCAGCTGATGCATCTGTTGACAGCAAAAGACTAAGAAGGAATGGGTCGCTTTGGTTGATTGGTTTTCCACATCACTTTTACCCTTCCACAGAAAAGTTCAGGCATTATGAGAAGCCATCACTGAAACTGCTGTGGTAACCCAATTTTTGGACTAGTTGAGAACCCAGATTCTCACAGAATAATGATATTTGAGCAAGGCTCCAGAAATTCAGCACGAACATGATGCAAACAGTCAGGGCTGGGGAATCTTTGTAAGCAGATCTCCTAAAGGGCCAGATCATCTCTACAAGCTTGCAGGGATTTTATCTCTACTAACTACTGTGTCGTACAAAATTGTGATGGGCACATTTATAGTAGTGAGATTCCCCAAGGGAATCTAAGGGTGGCTGTCCTCAAGTTTATTTGAAAGTCTATGGAAACTGAGACCCTGCCTCCCTGCAGGTCCTTTTGGAAAACTCCGTCCTGAAGCATTGAAGATGTCCCATCTGTGCCTCATGGCAAAAAAATTATATTTATTTGGCACTATGGTAATGGCTCCAGTCTCAAAGGAGCTTGCATTGCCCCTGTCCTCAGCACTGCACATAAATCCATTTAAAAAAATTATTATTATTATTATTGTTGTTATTATTTTGTATTTTATAATCTATACCAAGAAGAAAGGAAAACTCTATCAGAAAATACACCCAACAAATGATCATGTAGAGAGTTCAACTGATGTAAAACAGATTACCACCCCAAAAAAATTTTAATTGAACCTCAACTCCCAATTTTTTGACAGGAAACACACAAATCTAGATCTCTGTCCCATCCCATGTATTTCATTTCCCTCAGTGAAAACACAAAGCAAATTTTTTAAACATGTATTTTAAAAGAAATATGAGCATACTGATAACAAACAGACATTATTTTTCAAATAACAAAGATAAACACAGACACACAAACTTCTAAAAGAAATGCTGCTGATGTTAACCATGGTAGGAGCAGAGATCTAGTGATCAGAGCCACTTGCCTCTTCTGTTTGCAAGGCTTATGTTGGTCCCACAGGAGCTTCCATTTAAATAGGGGAGGGATTTTGTCTCTAAACAACAAGGCTAGTGTCAGATGTAGCTGACACACCAGGCATAAAGGTCATAATTTCATGAGGCTTGAATGTTTTTTAATTTCAACCAATTAAATTAAACCCTCAGTCTGAGGCCCATAGCGCATGGTCCCTGAAATGACCATTTACCATGTACATCAGAAACTCAAGAGGTTTCCTTTTCTGTGTTATTTCCTCAGCCCAGTGACTAGATGAAAGGAAATCACTGGAGCGTGAGCACTATAACAATATAAAATAAAATCAGAGATGAAGGTTTCCAAGGGATATTTTTTAATGCTGTTACACTGCTTAATTTCAAAGCTACATGCTCAAACCCATGTTTTCTGTTGAGTCCCGTTAGACTGCAAGAAAAGAATTTTCTATGTAGATTTGTAATTATTTCTTTGTAGGGAATATAGCAGTTTGCAGTACCTGGGATTAAATGAAGGGCTGCCTTCTCAGCTATAGCTAAAGAATCACATTTACACTTTTTACAGCATGAATAAAATGGCTGAATAAGAAATGTGCAATATTCCTGAGATTCACAGGAAGTTCAGGATCCAAGTTCCCCCTCCTCCCCACCATGCCAAGGAATTTTAAAGTCACATAGAGTTTCAGGACTCCAACAGTAAAGCTTAAAGACACCTCTCCAATTGCTCTGTCAGCTGCAGACCCTGGTTTCACAAACACATGTCTACAAGGAGACATTTCCATTTTTGCAGCTTTCCCATGAGGCTCTACCCACTTATTGCCAATGGCAAATATTAATGCAAAGTTATTGACCCAAATCACAAGATATTTGTATTGCAGTTCTTCCATGCATTTGAACACCAAAAACCTCCTGACTCATGGGCAAGGCCAATTTCCTACCAGAAAGAGCAGGAGGAAAAATAAAGCAACTAATTCCTTGAATCAACATTTTCTTCTATAAGAGCTCACCACATTTCCTACAATACTAAAATTGTAACCCTCTAAAATAGCAGCATGGAAGGGTCACAGCCAAGAAAACAACCACATGCCAAGCTCTTCTGGCTTCACACAAGGAGGAGACACACAATACTTGGACACAGAAGAGCTTCAACAGCCCACCACATCTCAATAAACAAGAATCCAGATAATATTCATGTCTCTCTTGCACGGCTAATGCATGCCCCTGAACAGGTCATTCTCACTTATCATTAGTCCTGTTTTTCAAGCAGAGATGCTGATATGATAACTTTAAAAAAAAAAAATCAAAGACATAAAAGAGATATTTGTATTGCTAATGTTAATGCTGAAGGAACAACAGTTTTCCAAAAAAGAACCTACAGTAAATAGATATCAGCCAGTGGCACCTATAGATGTTTTCCTAATCTCAGATACTCCCTGCTTCAAATCATTCAAAAGAACAACTGTACAGGATACATCCAGACAGATTCCAAGCTGGCATTTCATTTGTCTCCACATTTTCAAGACAAAGATCATCCTTATTAGCCTATCAAGAAATTCTAAAACACAGAGAGGTCTGAGATATGAAAATTACTGCTAATAAGAAACTTCTGTGATTTCTGAGAGAAAATCTCATTAATTGATTATGTTACTATTTTTTCCTCAGTTTCTATCCTGAGGTAAACCCTACAAGTCTCTGTGCAATTGGGCACTAGGAGCTGCATAAACATACAGTAAATCACAGGTTCTCACCTCTCCCAGAATGGAGGGAGATTTCAGTGTTCAATTTAGCAATCACAGATGAGTTTTGCCTCAGTTAAGAAGGAATCCTTCCATTGAGAACTGTGCAAACATGGAAGTAAAAATCTGTGAAAAATTACAATCAACAATCTGCAGTTAAAAAAAATAAATTGTACTCAATAAATTATATGTTGATTCCATTTTAATAGTAGACAGCAAAATGTGGAATAATACTAAAGAGTTCCTATTGGGTCTTAAATATAGAGAGATAACCAGGGAGTAAACATATCTTTTCTCACTTTCATATCTTCAGTCCCACTTTAATTTCCCCTTCCCAAAGTATTCATATTACAGGAAAGAGGATTACAGGGAAAAAAAATGCTGGCAATAGCAGGTAATGAAATAGAAACACTTTCACCTCTGGGTCATCAATTAAAATCCAGTCCCAAGTGGTAGTGACTAAACATCATTACCCTCTGATAGCTGTTCAATTGCATATTTGAATGGAGTTTCAGCTCTCCAAGCACTGCAAAAGCCCCTGCTGGGGCCCACACAAGCTGACCAATGCTCTGGTGGTTTTAGAAAAGCCCCCAGAGAGCTGAGATCATGTGGAGACAGAGATTGCATTGGGGGTTGGTTGTTTGGTCTTTGCTCCTCTCTACATGAACTCTGATTAATTATCTTGCTGTGTCCTGTTCTTCCCAGCCAATGTGTTCAGTCCTGTGCCTCAGCCTCCCTCAGGAGCACTGGAGAAGAGAAGGCTTTGGGATCACCTAATTTCAGTCTTCCAATACCTGCAGGGAGCCTACCAGAAAGATGGAGAGAGAATATTTTCAAGAGCATGGAAGACAGGACAAGGGGGCTGGCTGTAAGCTGGCAGAGGGCAGGTTTAGATAAAATATTGGGAAGAAATTCTTTACTGTGAGGGTGCTGAGGCACTGGCATGGGCTGCCAAGAGAAGTAGTGGATGTCCCAACCCTGATAGTGTTCAAGGACAGCCTGGATGGGGATTTCACCAACCTGGTCCAGTGGAAGGTGTTCCTGCCTATGGCAGGAGGGGTTAGAACTGGATGATCTTTGGGGTTCCTTTTAATACAAGCCATTCTGATCCTACAACTGGAGTAACTGGGCTAACTTCAGATGCCAATAAGAGAATTTCTCTTTCTTGCTCCTCTGGTGCATCTTGGACAGGAAAGGAGATTTGGGAATTCAAATTATTTTAACATTTTCCATGGATCTTCAGTTTTGCACAAGAGGCATCTAGGTATCTGGAAAAGCCTTGAATCACCTCAAAAAGGGGCGCACCCTGCAAAGGACTCAAGATAGTGCTGTGGTAATGGTGAGTGCTGCTGGTCTCATTGTACTCATCTGCAGGTGAAGATGAGCTGCTGGAGCCAGGTAGGTACAGACCCTCATTCCCAGGTGTGGACAGCAGGGAGATGTGATGGTGCAGAACATCTGCAGCACTTTCAGTTGCTGCATTTCAGGTGTTTGCTGCCACTACTCCAGCTCAGCCGCTCCATGATGGCAACTCAAGCGTTTCAGGGCAAAGGCAGCTTCAACCACCACAAAGCTTGCAGCACTGGGATAGTTGTTAAACCTCATTTCATAAATCCATATGGAGAACAGCTGAAAGCCAGGCTTATAGCAGAAATACTCCTGTGGCTAAAATTCTTTGTGCAGGCCATCAGTGTGCCAAGCCAGAGGGGAGGGCTGGGAGAGAGTCTAACTTTCACCAGTGTAGATTCCCACCAGATTCCTGTCTTTAACTGGCCTGACCTCTCCTAAAAGGGTTCCATCACACACAGACCTCAGCTATTACCCCTGAATGCTATTTCTGTGCTCTAGAAACCTCACTGAAATAATCTGGTGACAAAGCTTGCTCTGAAAGCCACCCATGAGCAGGACAGGGCCATTTAGGAGCTTCTGTCCAGAGTGAGCAGGGAAGTCACAGCTCTCCAGCCTATATTATTTCTTTTCTTAGATTCACAATCTGGGAAGGAGCCAGAGATTCTAAACAAAGATAAGGTGTAAAGAAGTGGACACGACATTAAAGAAATAAAATCTATATCAGGGCAATAATGGTCATAAAGCAATAAAGTGGATGTATAATAGTTCCTGGACTTTTAATTTGTGACTAATTTGTTGCACAATGAGGTTGCAATTTTCTAATTGTGATTGCCATTTTAATTTTACTCATGGCTGTGCAACTAACAATGTATAGTCTAGTAATTAAAATTAATTGTACCTTCACCTGCATATTTCTATTAGGCTGTTAAATTTAGTCAGTAGGCTCAATGATTTTGTTCTCTGAGAGATGCTGAATTCATTTCAGTGAGCCCAATTATGTTACAGTCTGTAATTCCTGTATGAAAAACAAGCATTTTACTTTAATATGAGGAGTTGCTACAATCCCATTTTTAAAATTGCATATTCAACACCAGAATACAGGCTGACAGGAGATACTTGTAAGGGCTTTTTCTTTTTAAAAATAACCTGCTTGTGAGGCACCTTTTACAAAACTAGCAATTACAGCCCCTAGGAATAAATCCCATGAAAACTCAACTAGATAGTCATCATTCAATTAATTTCATGAACAATTAACAGATGCCTCCCTAACCACACACACATGGTTTAAATTCAATCAGAATTTTATGACAAGCTGCAGGTTGCATATTTGAAGCCACAGTAACACGGTGACAGAATAAACTGTTTCAACACAGAGGCAAAACTATGAAAACCTGTGTTCTCACACAGGACCCACTACAGTCATGTCCCAAGTGCCCAGATTCCTTCAATGAATTTTTCTCCAGAAAAGGGCATTGCTCATTTTCACACCGTAGCTATGGTTCCTGGCAAATGCAGGACTATCAAAATATGCTGTAGTGAGTTAATCATCAGTGGTGATATTTCTCAAATTGACTTGTATCCTTGTCCAGATCACAGCAGTAGCAATCCAATGAAATTCCTCTTAAACCCCTCAGTGTTGTACAGATTTACCCTTGGGGCCCCAAAAGAGGCATTTGACTCCTTTTCCTTGAAGACTCTTAAATGTCTCCAAATAAAACCAAAAACTGAATAGTGCCACATAGGTCTATGCCGGTTAATTTACCCTTTTGTTATGGCTGGGATGTCCTGGCTGTCCAAAAACAGAAAACTCCTTGATGTCAACATGTTCTAAGATGTTCTAAGTAAATCTCTGCTCGTCCATCATATCAGGTTCAAGATGCTAAAGTCTGCCTTTACATGGTGTGAACTTCGGGCCCAAAGATCCAAGAAGGTAGAAGAGAGACTAGGATAAATAAATCTGACATAATCTCAAGATTAGCACCTAGAAACCAAGATGGAGCAGTTCCATTGCAACCAGAAGATCTACATCAGTCAGAGCAAAAACTAAACTACAAAATTTCCTTCCTGTATGGAGAGAATCATTGGTGGATGTAGATACCTGACTTCTCTGATAACAAACATCCCTATGTAAAAGCAAACCACCTGTTGGCCTTTTTGGTCTTTTACGAGTCAATAGCTGACTAAAAATCCCCATTTGTCAAGTTAAAGCACAAAGAATGTTCACTGAAAAGTTGTCAGTGAACCTTTACTCCATCAGAACCTGACAAAGAAAAGCAAAGTGAGATCACATCAACATTCAATAAAGATTTTGCGTTACTATTAATAACATGCAACATGGCCCACAACTAAAGCAGAGATTTTTTTAAAAAAGAATTATTTGTTACTGTGAACTTAAGCTGAAAATAATCAGAATCAAGAAAAATATCTATAAAAATTAATACAGACAAATATTATTATATAAATTAAACAGATTTAAAGTCAGAAAACCGCTAACTCAAAATCCAGAGTTAAACTGAGTCCCCCTCTTGCACTCCTTTCCTGGTAAATGCACCAAGATATAACAAAATAATATCCCTTTAACCTCTTTTACCCTGCCTGGCCAGTGCACATCTTCACTATCTCCCTACTTACCCACCCAGCAGCTGCACAACATTCCCAACCCTGATATCCCTCACTATACCCAAAATAGAAGGTCCATGGCCATGGGGAAGATGCTTTGCAGTGAACAGAGCTCTGCTGCACTGGTTGTGCCATTTCCTTCTCTGCTCCTGCTTTTAAACTGGAGCTGATGGCACTGTCTTGGCAAGGACTGAACACATAAAATCACTGCTAAATCATATGCAATTCACTCTTCTAAGGCACTGCTCCTTCATCCCTCTGGCACAAAAACAGTTTACTGTGAACTGAATTGCAACTAATCCCTTTGAAATTATTTTTTACCATATACCCTTTATTACTATTTTCCCATATAAACCATTGTTAAATAACAACAGGACCTTCTCATAACACTCAAAATAATTGGCTATTTTGGATTATATTATCAAGACTGTTTAATGTGACTTGGGTGAGTGACTGTTATTCATGCAATTCACCATTAGCCCCTTGACCTGGATCATTGCTGGAGCAAGTTTTATGAGCTTAATTGCATTCCCCCCCCCTTCCTGTGTAAATTAGTCTGCACAAATAAAAATTCCTAGTTATTGTGCATCATCTTCTTCACAGTTATCTTCTTTCCAGACATCTTCTTCACAGTTAGGAAAGTCTATTAAAAACCAGAACAAACTTCAGTTGTATTTGCTAAACTGTACAAAGCTGAAAAATAAACCAGTCAACGTGTACTAGCTATTGTCATTTTATTAATGAACAAAAGGGCTTTTGTTGATTAGGATTATATGTGACCAGACAAGGAAAAAATTCATGAGAGATGATGGAGACAGAGACTAAGAGCTACCACAGCATTGGAAATTACAAAGCTTACTGTGGGGGTCTATATTTGTTATAAGACGGGTTGTTATCTTCAATCTAAAAGCGACCTTGATAAAGTATCTTTTGACACTTTTACTGCTCCTTTAAATGAAATATTCCCTATATCTTCAAGAATCAGCTTGAGTGGAATTGACTCTGTAGCTCAGCTTTACAAAGACAGGGGAAACATTTTCTAATTTAAAAGAAATTTGAGAAAATAGTTCTATTCCCCTCTCTATTATCTCACCATTCTGGAGCTTAGGTTTCTGAAACATCAACATGCACAGTTTGCTTTACAATCCTTCTGCAGAAATTAGCTGACACCCATCAATGTAGATAACAGAAAGCTGTGGCATTAACACTTGAGAGTGCATTAATCTTTCCCAAATTAAAATCTGCACCACAGCATTTAAGATTGAGGCCACCATGGTTCAGTGCTGTTTGACCGCCAATTTTGATAAAAGTGTTTTAAGAGAGGTGAGACTGAGATAAATTGCCCATGGTTACACAACAGCAGCGAGGGTAAGTGCTCAGTCTATTGGCTGCCACCACAGTGGGGTGTCACGGGTGTTTGTGTGTTTACATAAAGCACAAAACAGAAGGAAAAGAAATACATTACACTATATTTCTTGGAGGTGATATCAATATTATATTTCATTGCTGGGAGACAAATATACCTTCACATTTGAGTATCTGAAGATAAAGGCACCTTTGGTGGTAAAACAAATGAATATTTTTCCCGCTTTTTTATTTTTCCCCAAGCCAGTCACTTTCTCTTGAGTTTAAATGCAATCTGCCTGTGCTGAGTGGGTGAGTTAATCTTCAGAGATAACACCCACATGTAGTTCTCAATCCAGGTCTGTCTGAAATGAGCTTTCCAGTCAACACACAGAAAGCAAATATTTTACCACATGGGGCAGTTTGCACTGGCCTGAGTCCTGCTGACCTCAAGAGTGATGCTCAGAATGGGCCTGGGTCTAAAATTCAGTCCAAGTCTCTCAGCTGAATCACTGCTAATATACAGAATACACCTCTTCTCTGCTTACTCTGTTGCAAAGGTTTTGAAATTCCTATTCTTGTGTTTTCAGGAAAACCTCCTCCTAGTAAAATATTCAGAGATCTCTGAAAGCCACTGTTGTCCCAGTGTTTTGAAGCCATTATTTCACTGCTGGATGGAAGAAGGTGGGAACTCTGCAGGACCTTCAGTCAAAATTCATTGAGTTCCTGAGATTTTTCAGATGACCTCAAAATCCTGGAGCAAAGTCCAAGAGCTACAAGTTGTACAAAATTGTACAAAGTTGTACAAAGTTGTACAAAATTCACCACCACCTGCTCCAGAAGCCAATAGTACTTCCATGGCCCTGCTGGAAAATAAACACTACCTGATTTTTTTAGGGAGTGAAATCAAAATAAGAGGCTGCATTGCACATGACTTCAAGCTTAGTTAAGGACATGAGAGCAAATCAACCCTTTGGTGGTGGAGTTGGTCATGTTATATAAGGCATTAGTATATGTTGCTGTTGTGATAAGGGAAAAAAGTGGAGGGAAAAAAGAAAAAATATTAAAAATAATGGAAAACAGAGGAAATAAAAGCAAAAATATTACTATTTATCTTTTAGTTATAACATAGCCAGATGTGCTACATCCAAGGACAGCTTAGGCTCTTCTGTATTTCTCGGGACTCTTTTTCACTTGAAAACCAAACTAAATTTAACTGAAAGGAATGCATATTGCTTTCTATCTCCAGAGATCTTGTGAGAGTTCACAAGGGCTGCTAGGGCCAAATGGTGATAACACAACTCCTAGAAATAGTTTGGTTCAATTTGGAGATTTGATTCACAATAAGAAAACACGGGGAAAAGAAGATGCTATCAGCCTGTGCTGATTAGACCGGCCAATGTGATATCAATTATTATATTTTTGATTTGAAACTTTCCTGCTGATCTGACTAATCTGTGCTATTAGAGGCTTGAATAGTTAGACAAACTAGATTGAACATTAAGCTGAACTGTCCCTCTGAAGAAGTAGAGGATAAGCCAGAGGACACAAATCTTTGCCTTAGATGCAGAGAGACAGCAGGACAATCCACCAAACCAGAAATGGAAACCTGGCTGATACAACTATTCATTGGAATGGACTGTGGCAATAAGAAAAATTGTGGTAATAGGAATAATAAGCTGTAATTGTAATTTATTATTTCATTAGAAGTCCCAGCACATTAAATATTGTACTTCAGAAATTCATTATCAGCAAAGGGAGCTCTGGTTGGGGTCTGACATGGGGTGTGAGACTCAGAAGATGAAATTTGCATCTCCAGGTGGATTCCCAAGGGGAAACCATACCCATCATGCCAGCCACTCCAGAAACACCTTAACTGGGTGGGTGAACATACTGGGGAAGACACTGTGAAATAACAAAGAATCAGGACTGCTCATGTGTTCAAATAAGAAATTACAGTTCTGAAAATGCAATGGGGGCTGCAGCCTGAGTTCAGTAGCAGTACCTCTGTGCACCCCCTAACAAAGCACATGAGTAAGGACTTCAGTGCTGCTGCTCATACAGCTGCAGAGGCTACAACCAGAATCTGGAGTGACCAGAGATACTGTAAATTGTCTTCACATTATTTAATTGTAATTCGTTAAATATAAATGCATAACTTAAAGTCAAATAAACACTCACAATATCACATTGTATGGAAGCACACAGGTCCCTTTGAGCAGCCAGGGATCCTGCTTGAGAATCTGAGGCTGAATTTTAAGCTCATTCAGGTTACAAATAATGGTATTCACGGCAGTTGTATAAAAGTGACCCGCATGTTCATGATGCATGGAGGGTTGGGATGCAGTTGTTAAATCCAAGAAGCAGCTAGGCTTTAAAGATTTGCAATTGCACCAAAAGCACTGATAAAGAACAGTTGATTTCTCTCATTATGTAAAATGTGGATGCTCTTGTCTTGGCCAAAGAGGTGAGAGCATAAGATTTCCTGCTACTTACAGGTCGTTTGGTTGAAAAACATTGTCCCTTTGCAGTTTGGTCTATTGGCAATTAGATAACAAATACAGGACATGTAGATGGAGTCAAACCCATTGCTGTGCTTTACAGCCTGCTTGTACAATAACTCTCTAGCTGGAAATGCAAAATGAAAAAAAAAAATCCCAGATAAAAACCACAGAGCAGAACTGTAAAGTAGCAAAGCCCCGCTGATTTCAACAGAGCTGTGTGAATTTACTGAGGATTCTGTCCTTTACTGGTGAATTTTGAAGCTTCTATAATTAACTAAGAAAAAACGCATTAAAGGTGCTTGCAAGGTTTGTTTCCCATGCAAATTCTATGTCCCTTCCAAATCAGGTTCCATGTGAATGTGAAATTCATGCCAGTAACATGAGACTTTTTAGAGATGCATGTAGAGAGGGAGCTGTGCAGAACACAAATGGGAAATTGGGATATCCAATCGAAAATACCAAAAAAAGATGTCTGAAAAAATTCTTTTGTGATTGTAGGTTGATCAAAGAGACAAAGAAATTAAATATGATATTTGTTAAACAGAAAAGGTCATAGATCCATAGAATCATTCAGGTTGGAAAACACCTCTAGACCTTTGAATCCATCCATTAACCCAGCATTGCCAAGGCCACCACTAAACCATGTCCCCAAGAACCATCCCCACACCTCTTAAATCCCTCCAGGGATGGTAACTCCACCACTTCTCTGGGCAGCCTTTTTCAGTGGTTGACCACCCTTTAGGTGAAGAAATTTTTCTGAATGTCCAATGTAAACCTCCCATAGCACATCTTGAGGCCATCTCTTCTCATTCTATCACTTGAGTTTTGAGAGAAGAGTTTTTCCCCCACCTGGCTACAATGGTCTTTTAGGTACTTGTAGAGAGCAATGATCCAAGCTTTTAGGTCAACAACTTTCATTTTTTAAATTATCACCTTGAGTAGTAGGATTTTTTTAAGAAAGTAGTTTGAGATGAGATTACGTTTCCCTCTGGTGCCTACAATAAACTTTCATTACTATTTGCACAAAAAATTACCAGATTTCAAGATGCAGGACTTGAAAAGCTCAGGAGCCAGAGACACTTTCATTGCACCACTAAAACCAAGACACTTCTGGAGAACAGTATTTCTTCCCATTTGCATATAAGCACATATTTACATCACGCTGAGAGTGACTGCTACCCATGAAATGAGTGGCACAGCATAACAACAACCACAATAATGACAATCTTTTCGTTCCATCACCTGCACCATGTCCCACTAATATGTGTTTCTGGAATTCAAGCAAACATCCCGGGATCTGTCAATCTTAATATCCATCTCTGCACTCTCTCCTTCCCTGCACTGGCCCAGAACTGTAACAGGTATCTATGTCTTGCCAAATGCAGAACTTTAATTTGAAATGAAAATTAATATTTTATATTAACATAAATGCATTTTTGTTTGTGCATGTAGTTAAAAATTACTTAATTCAACGTTTGAATGTGAACATCAACTTTTCTTAATCAAATCCCAGGCTCTACACCTCCTTTAAACCTTGATGGGCAGCACCCACGAGGTGTGTCATGTGTTTGGGTTTGACAGTGAGGGGAACACACGTGCAGCTGCACCAGGACAAACCCAGTGCATCTCACACTGCTTTGCATGCCTGCTGCCACTGCAAGTCAAGTGCAACCATCCTGTGTTCCATAAGAACTGCAACAAGGTTTTGCAAATCAATTAAAACCTGCATTGTCTCCTGCCTGTACACAAACAGCACAGAAATGCCATGCCATTTTTTTTCCCAACAATTCAGCCCTTCAAGTTACGTTTTTGTCACCCTTTACCTCAATGTCCACATTTTGGCTGTCAAGCCAGGAAGCAGCAGTGACAGCCACATCTCGAAGAGCCATCTTTCCCTCTCAAATAATCTAGTTTGCAATGGGTATCTTTACCTACTATTCTTCTATTTTCCATCTCATGAGCCGCCATGAAATTGGCATTTAAAACTAATTGTACGGTAAAACCCCGCAGATTCCAGAAGCCGTGTCTGAGATTTGCAGCGAGGCAGTGGGACCAGATTTCCCCCTGTATTAGTTTTTCTGTCTGCTACATAACTGTGAATGAGTGCTAAAGGGGATTATTAGGCCCCAGTGGTGAGATAGAGTGCATATAACTAATCTGCATTGCTTATCTCAAGCAGACAGTGGTCTGTCAGGACCTGTCTACATGCCCTCCATGCTTGTCCCCTGCCTTTATTGTCTTGCCGCTGCTGTTGCTGCTGGTGGCTCTCCCGTGCTCTTATAAACAACCAATTACTGCCCCAAACAGATGTCTGTGGCTATGATCAAATAATTCAGTTGGAGTGAAGAGGCCTTAAACAGGTCAATTCCATTCAGTTAGACATGGTATCTGAGCGAAGGCGAAAGGAGGCACTGCAGGGTGACCTGAACTTGTGAGTTATTGAGAGCAGGTAAAGTTAGGACAGCGGATAATGAATCAGCCTTTGCTGGTTAATACTGTAAAAATACATAAAATGAAAGCTGAAGAATTATTTCAAGTCCCTCTTGCCACCAAAAATTGAATGGGTTTTTTTAACAGAAAAGCGAATTCCTTTACAAAGTACAACATTTTCATGTACAACATTTTCATGTTATGCATTTGAATTAATAAAAGACACATTCCTCCCTGAAATGAGCCATTAGTTTATAAAGCTAAAAATTTATATATAGAAACAGAAGAGCAGTGAGTAAGCTTGGTAGGAAATTTTTAATTAATTCTGGTACTGATGAACCATGATCTCCACAAAGAAAATTTGATACACATGCTTTTGACAAAGTATGATTTCCATTAAAATATTGTGCAAACTTCAGGGTTTATAGCTTGCCCGTTCAATAAATTTGTATTTAGCTTTTGTCTTCCTCAGTCTGCAGAGGAAACAATGCGTATCAGGCAGATGCTCAGAACAATTAATGTAGCCTTCCAAAAGAAAAAACAAAAAGAGACCAGCTTTAAATCTTTTGTACCTGTGCACCCACCAACCACCCTACACATGCTCATAAAAATACACAGTTATTTGATGGGTAGTTATGTTAAGCTGTAACCATAACCAAAAGCCATGACCAAGGGGGTGAACAAGAGAATCCTTTTATTGTCCCCTCCTGATTCAATAGCTTTTACAGCAAGATTTTCCATTCTGCCCTGCTGTCATACAGTCACCCAAGCATAATGGCCTGTTCACTATAAATTCATTGGGGATTGGACCCAGAGAAACAAGCAAATTCCCTTGCAAGACCGAATCAATACTATTCATGTTATGTCTAACTAAGATATATAAATATTCATATGCTCAGGTAAGGCTCAGCCAGCAAAAGAGGGTTGCAAACACTGGAGAAATCTGAGACAGTTTCACTCAGTTTCCCAGAAATTTCTCAAAAAAACTTCTCAGACACCTCGACAACCAGGAGAGAGTCTTTTCCCAAAAGAACTTATGATCTCTGGGCATGGTTTCAGCACAGAGCCCCATGCAGAAGGCAGAGAGCAGCTGGCCTCCACATGAAGGAGCACTGGGAGGGATCATGCATAGAAGCAACATCTCTGGACCTTCAACAGCCCTTTTTTATCTCAAAGGAGCAATGAGTTGCACAGGCTTTTCATACTCTTTGGAAAGATAAATCCTGTAGCAAGGGCAGGGGTTTTGGAAGACCAGAGGATGAAGGAGCAGCAGCTGTAGGTGCCCCTTCATGGGAACTGAAGACAAAACCAGAGGTAAACAAGAAGTGGTGGGCAAATCCAGACTATATGAAATTAAAGAGACTGGCATTTTGTATGCAGATGAAACAGACAGAGAGACAGATGTAAAGACAGGAAAAGAGGAGATAAGAGAAGGACTGAGAAGGGGACAAAAAGCAAAGAGGTCTTTGGGAGTGGTGAGGCAACACTGGAGAAACATTACCAAGGCTGACATCTACATTGAAGGCTGAGTTAGAGACACTAAAGCAATTATTTAATGTTTATTACCAAGAAAGGTCTTAAAATAGGTTTAAAACTAAATCTTATGATGGAATATACAGTTTACAGTGAGGAGCTAAGCCACAGATGAAAGAAAGAATTTTTCCTGAAGCCATGGTCAAATTTCCAGTTAATTCCTTGTTAATCTCAGTGTAGTCTGGACCACAGACCTTAACTCTGAAAAGGGAAACCAGACTGGAAACTTCACAACATATATGATCCCAGGGCAATTTTCATAATAAAAAAACTGGGTGAACACCTGGTCCTCCAGCTTATTTTGTGCTGTTTGCTGCTAGAGCAACTCAGCATTTCTCAGCTGCCTGACAAGGTTTGTCTAGCAAAGCATTCTCAGATATACCTGTACAAACAGCTGGTGCCCCAGATCACATTCACAATTTTCATAGAATAAACCCATGATACTTACATACAGTTTTACAGATGCTTAACACACCCTGTAATTTGTACTTGCTTATCTCTACTCCATACATTTGAGACTTAATCTTTCATTAAAAATCCATTTCTCCCAAAGCACTAATTGTAGGTACTTCTCCACCAGCTAATTCAAATTTCTTGTTAGGGGACACCTTATTCACAGTATCTGCAGACCAAAATAGTGTATTCCTCCATCCTTCCTTCCTCCATGTTGTCACATTGAAAATAAGCTTAATTATTCTACTTTTCTTCTTAGACACAGACTTCCTATATTTGACAGCCTCTGAGGTGTGGTTTGCTCACAGAAATAGAATATGTCATAAAATAGAACAGAACAGAAATAGCATAAACCATAGCCAGATCACAGAAAACCCCAGGAAGTATATTCCTAGTCCACTTTCTTGCTGGAAAAACTGAAAGTACAAAACATGCAGTCTTCAAGCCTGGGATGCAATTAAAAATCTTGAAAACCATCTTAGGTGTTTTGTTATTAGCTGCTCATCATCTTTCTAAACCCATCTGTGCTACTTCCCACCCTCCTGATCAACATTGGCTCCTAACAGTCTAAAATGCTAAATTCAGAATAAACAGTTGAATTCAGCTAATCTAGTTGAGTTAAGTATTTAAATTTGGAGAACTTTTTAAGCAGTAACGGAATACATTGGTAAAAGGTGAAAATATTTGAGGAAACTGTTTTAACCTGTTTTGTAAAAGCAGTCCAAGCAGGGAAAGGTCCTGTAGCTGCAGTGTTTTCCCACATCCTGGGGCAATGCTGCAGCTCCCAGCTCAGAAACATGCCCTCTGCAGCCTTCCACACAAATCTGCACCATCTTTGGATATTTAAGGAAGCACCATCAACAGAACAACCTATTATTTAAACAAGGGACTGACCTGAAACACCTGTCCAGTGCTATGCTGCATTAACCTTACCAGCTGAAACCTCTCTGCTTGAAACACTTAGGAACTCTATTAGTCACAGGGGTAGTCAGTGAAACACAGTGGCCCAGAGGATGACTCAAATAGCTAAAAACACCTGACATTCTCTGAAGTTAAGAAAAGCTTCAGCTGAAGGAGAACAAGAGACAGGAAATCCTTTCCTAGTGCCTCTATTCAAAAGAAAATAAAGAAAACCCTTAAGTTGAAGTCAGTTGCTGAGCTGGTGCACAAACATTGAGTCACATTCTGCCTTGCCTTGCCTTTCACACAGAAAACTGCAAATGGTGCAATGTGGTTTATCTTTGGGCTCTCTTTAAAGCCCATCTGCAGAATCCTCTATGGGCACAGGGCTCCCACAGATCACAGTTAGATTACAGCTGCATTTCAATGACTTGCAGCTCCATTATTTTTCCCTTACCAATAGCAATGATGTGCATGCACACATTGCCAGGCCATGGTGTTGGGAAGATCAGCTCTGCCTTCAACAGCTGTCTGCATCTTTGCTCGTGCCTATGTTAAAATTGGCTTTTATACAACCAGCCCCTGCATAAAACCACCTGCTGGATGAGTACTCTTGGGTCACTCAAATACAGTTTTACAAAATCAACACCAACAAGAAAAATGGGCCAGAGTATTTCTTTACAACAGAGGTGAGACTTGAGATACTGTCCATAGAAAGCACTGTAATTTGACTGTTGGGGGACTTACTGTCAAAAGTATCAAGAGTTCATTAAAAAGTAATTAAGAAAGAGAATACCTATGAGGAAATACTAAATTCTCATGAGGGAATGCAGGCCAAGTCACAGAGCAGAGACCAGCTCAGAGATGTAGGCTCCAAGAAAATAAAATTAGCAAATAGCATAAGCAGAACAAACTGATTTCTGCTCTCTCAAGACCACCATAAACTTGGCTTGGTATTAGTCCAAAATGGGTGGGAAGAGATCCCAGGCAAGTAAAGCTTGCTGATCCCTGGAGGTTTTCCAGTTTAGCACACAAGTAGGTGTATTCTCCACCCAGATACTCTTAGAAACAATCATTGTACCACTGGTTTGTGCTGAATAACTAATTAACCTTAGCTTCAGCCCAAAGGAGGTAAAAACCATTCAACATGCATTTAGCAGCGATAAAAATCAATCTGTAAAAGAACAGATGTGGCCCCTGGTTTGATTGGGATATTTCTAAAATATTAAACAATCCTTCCTGTAATATAAATAACAGGAGCGTAATTGAATTAATATTGACGAATAGTAATTGCTCCTTGTTCCTCAAGTCTGCCTTTTATTAGTGGGAGGAGTGGTGGAGGTTATTGTCTCTCAAAAAAAAAAAAAATTCCCGAGGCCTGGAGGCACCTTTTCTGCCTTATTATTATTGTAATAATGAGGGCAACTGATTTGATCTCTCCTTACACAATAGTGCAGCACAGCGATGGCTAAATAAACAGCCAAAGTCCTTTTGTCCCTGTGGGCTGTTTCTAGGTAATTAAAATCAATAGGATCTTTCTCAGAGGATCTCTTTAACCTCATACAGCTACACTGTTCTGAGCAGCCAATGTAAAACAAACAAATGAACTTCCAGTCCTTGTTGATGGGGAAAATAAAATACAAGCAACACATTATTTTATTAGGAAAATATTGGTTTTGGAGAAGGGTCATGGAAGAGGCTGTATTTAAACCTTTAGGTTTTTTTATTTCTTTCTCCTTTCCCACCCCCTCCCCCCAACCCACTTCTTAAAAAAAATACTCTGGCAGCATCCTGTATTCCCAGAGGTCATGTGAGCTAAAATAGTCCATTGATCTTCCTTCTTACAGAAGGGGAATAGGCAACAGAGGGAAAATAAACATTACCCACTTGAGGCTTGTGACGACTCAACTTCTCTGCACAAGGTGCTGAGCATTTAAGGTTCAAGAGGGGAATGAGTCAAGGTGCCCAGGATTTCACTGATGCTGGTACATGCAGCTGCATGTCATTATGGACAAGGACAGTGGAGGCTGGGACCCCTGGGTACACACCAATCCCATGGCAGATATCACTGACACAGCTCCCAGGGACTTGTGGTGGTGATGACCAGCAAGACACGTGCAGCAGTCAGGAAGAAAAGGATTTACACCCCACCATGGAAGATTTTTGAATCCTGAGCTGCCTTGGAAGACACAATGCTGCTGAACACACCTTAACGTTTCCTTGGGACAAATCTGCTCAGGGATCTCTTGTCCAGGTACACAACAAGGTGAGCTGAGCTTTGGCCTGACACACTGGCAGCCTCTCCTTGTTCTGTCCCTTGTTACCTGGAAAAGAGACAAACTCCCACCTGGCTGCACCCTCCTGCCAGGAAATTTTAGAGAGCATTGAGGTCTACCCTGAGCCTCCTTTCCTTGAGTGAGTGTCCCCAGCTCCTGCAGCTGCTCCTCATCAGACTTGTGCTCCAGACCCTTCCCTAGCTCTGTCATCCTTCTCTGGACATGCTCCAGCACCCCAATGTGTGTCCTGTAGTGAGGGGCCAAAGATGCTCAAGAGTGGGTGGGGAGAGTGAGTCTTGAGCTTGCAACGCCTTAAAGCAAGGTGTCACTAAAGGTGCACAAGCAATGTAGTAACTGCTGCAAGAACACTGAAGCATGAAGCTGTTCTCACTGTATCTCCAGGATCCAGTCTGACCTGTGACAGCTGTTGTACATGATACAGCCATGTACAAGTAAATAGGAAAGCTTCCAGTGCCTTTCAGGACACAAAGAAAGGAAAATCCCTCTGTGCCTGGGCTTTTGGCATTCTGACTGTTGGGCTTTGACCACAGGAAGGCTCTGGCTGGGAACAAGGATGACCTGAGGCATGTGCTACCTATACCACCATGATGGCACCCAGGCAGGCCAGGACCTGCCAGGTAGGGTTAACTGATATTCCATATATGAAATCCATTTCCAATTACTCACAGACCCAGCAACCTTTAATCTTATAAACTGTAAGGTTTTTGTTCTCGGGTTTATGCCTCTGGAAAATGTAATCTCTGGAATGTTTCAGAAAAGTGGGGCAGCTGTTTTCAAAGAAAAAAAAGTTGAAAATAAAAGACACAGGCATTGAACAATCATATGTTGGGAAATTTTTCCTCTGAACAGCAGCAACACCTTTATGTGCTGGGCAGCAACTTGCTATTTGCAGGTGAGGTGGTGAAAAGGAGCCATAACCATGGAGATCTTCAAGCTAAGAGCTGTGAAAAAAAAAAAAAAAATCTGTGTTCACTTGCTCAGTATAGGTTTCCTTAGATTCTACTGACTCTTGAACAAATAATAACACTTAGAAAAGAAAGAGATCCTGTACACCATGAGGCAAACTGCAGACAGGGTTGGTAGAGACCCTGAAACCAGGTGGGACTGAGCCAGCAGCACAGGAGGGAGCAGAGAGGCAACAGACCCAGCAGGGGTGAGGCAAGCCTGAATTCTCTGTGCCCCCCTCTGCAGGAGGGCAGCTCCCAGGTCGTGTCCCTCCTGTGAAATTCTCAGTAGGGACACAGGGGTGTATTTTATTATTCCAAATCCAGTTAAATGCCAGTGACCAGCCTTGAAAGGCCTATATTTAACTACAGAAAATTAAGGTTTGACCGCACCACACAGAATCACCAGCTCTCTCCTGCTCTCCAAAAGCAGGGTCAGGTACAGCTGCACCATTCCTGATGGATGGTTATCTGACATTAAATACCTCAAACATCAGAGACCCCAGTACTTCCCTACCCATCATATTCCAGCATTTCACCATCCTGACCCATAAAATGTTTTCCTAATTTGCAACACTGAATGCAATTTGAGCCCACAACAGCAGTAGATCATTTCCTCCTCTCCTGCAACAAGACCTAATACACAATATTTGAAGACTATATCAGCACCATTTAACCCAAATGAAAGAATCAAATATTCTTTTAGCATTTGAAAATCTAAAGGTCTGTGGTAGTTTTATCACTGTGGTTGTATTCTCTCTCTAGCTGGTCCATCTCCTCCTTGGACCAAAGTGTCGAGCTTGGAGTCCATATTCCAGTGAGGCACTTGGATGTATGTACTGAACTGCTTCTTCCTGTTGGCAAAAGGCTTTGAAAGGCTGCTCTTGTCCAATGTGTGCATTTCTGACCATCTTCACCCCTCAGGAAGGAGAGGATAGCCTTTCATGAGACACATCAACACTTAATTGATAAGGATTGCAGAGATGTGTTTACTCCCTTGAATTTCTACAGATTTTATCCTATTACAGTATCGAGATTTAAGTAGTTGGTCTCAGGTGAAAGGGATAAGCAACTTTGGTTTTTAACAGCTTCTTCAGAAAAGTGTCTTTCCTCTGGTTTCTATCATCTTTATTCTTACTGCTGTGGGCTATATTACAGTTTCATAAAATTTTTGCTGTACTATTCACACTGCTAAAGCTCCTGTGAATGGAATAATTTGTGAACATAATATTGAATTCTTCACCTTTCATCTACACATGCATGGAAAGGAAGCTTTTTTACATATTTCAAAACAAAACAATCAGATACAAAGGAAATTATGTAAAAGCTGATTAAAGATAATGGAACTCTTGTGAATAAAATTGCATCTCACTTACCTCCATGCATGTTATAGACAATTACAGGTTAAGTGTGCAGAAAGCTGGTGCTTCTGGTTTCAGTTCAGGGAAACTCTCTTATCTCTATAATTTGCCTGAGAGAGGAGATGAGCTGAGTTCCAGCTCCTTTTCCATATAAAGGAATTAATTGATTGTGTTTATACTGCGCTGTGCTCAGTAGATGATATCGATTCTCTGGTTTGTGGTTCTCAGTTTGAAGACATCAAACTCAGATGAATGCAAACAGCTGGGGGCTGGGTATGAAAAACCACCCAGGGGTTTCAGCCAAGTAGTTTAGGGCACGGGGGCATTTTTTGTTTTGGCATAGTTTTTTTTTTTTAAATAATTACCTAATTAACTACTTGTAGCTAAAAATATATGGATAAACTTTGCTTTAGATAATAGCTCTCTCAGGTGGACCATGCTACCATTTCCTCTCTACTCAAATTCATCTACTAAAAGACAAGGGGAATATAATTTCTCAAACTGCTCTCAGATTGTGGCACTGCACAGAGAGCAAGATGAGTTTGGGAGTCATAGCCCCTTTTGTAAACTATGAGTTTCTGGAGTAGTGTGGCTATTTAATTCTCTGAGGTTTTCATTTCATCGAGGGACCCTCACACCTGAAGTCTGTCTATCAGGCAGCTGCTATTGCTGATCTGGGTTTATCTCTGTGGGTCTACTTGAATTATCTGAACTGGAGAAGAGTGTCAGTGTTAAATGTGAGTGGCAGCTTTGTATTGTCTAATCTGCAATTACAGCAATTGCACCTCTTAAGATATTAATCAGTTGAATGCATATTTTAAATAAGCAAATTATTTCTCGAGCTCCGTGGCAGCCATGAAGCCTGCCCTTTGCAAGGGTGCTGGAATAATGCACTGAGAAACTCAAATCCAGTGATCACTCCCTAATAACCCATCATGCTGCAAGCTGTAAAATGACCATAAAAAAAACCATGCACAGACAGCCCCAAGGCAGGACAAATGTAACACCCCATCCAGCACAGCAGCAAGTCTGAAAAGTTGTGGCAAATAAGTTACTTTCACCCATTTGGGACATTCATGCATCGTTCACTCTGGCTCCACTCTGCTCTGCCACTCATGGAGTTATCTGGCCATTTCTAACTCATAAGAATAATTTATCTGCCTTTGTACCTATAGATATTCAGGTACATTCTGGTTACTTTACATTTCATGCATGGAGCTCCTACACAGGGCTGGCAGTATCAGACCATCAGAAGAGACAAGACCAAAATAAAATTAAAATACTATTTGCTTGTGCTACTTTGATCTGAATCCAAAATTAATCCACAGAGAAAAAGGCAGATTTAAACTTCTACTGAGTCAGAACTCTCTATGATTTTGAACCTGCAGCACCATTTAACACCCACTGCTAAAAAGTGCACCTAGCCCCTAAAAAATGCACCTGGCCATGCAGGGTGGGGGTTTAGACTTTGGAAGAGTTACTTCTGATTTACAGCAGTGCAAGTGAAGACTGAGTCCATGAAGCAGAATTACTCTGCACTGAGCCATCTCCATGTTTACCTACCTCTGTAAGATGATACATCTTCAAGGACAGCATTCGTTTCATAGATACATAAACTCACATGGATATTACAGAGTGAATATCCTCTGTTCCCTCTTCAACCCTGTCTCTCTGTATTTAAACAATATTTCTTCTTCTAAATTACCACTGAGTTGGCAATACTTGAATTTTCAACCTGAATTTGTACAGGACAAGAAATTTCACCCAATAGAGCCTCTCTCCTTAAGCTGCCTTTCACAACCTCTCATGGCTTTTCAGACTTAATTTTCTGTAGATTGCTTGCCCACTCGAGAGGAGAAACTGGAATGCTCTCAGCCTGCAGAGCTGGTGCCTGCAAAAAGATGTCAGGATCATTCACTGCAGCCCCTGGATGGAAGCTTAACTGCTAGTGGCTGCTTTTAGCACGTCAATGTGAATTACTTGACTGGCAAAACTAAGCAGCAATTAAACACCTCACCACTAAGCGGAAATGAGAAATTTACTGTTTGGTCTTCAGATAAGCTAGAGCCTCCTGTGAGCTACTGTTATCAAACCCCAGGGAGAACCAGTTAGAGTCAGAACAGTCTCAGTCTGTGGCCAAAAGGGGAAATATTTCTAGTGATAAAAATTGATTTCTTTTTCATTCTCCCCTTGTGGTTTTCCTTGAGTGCTGATAGCAGAGGCCATGAGAAGGGAAGGGCATTGAGATTGCACCTGGAAACTACTGTGTTGTACTGCTCAGTGTAGTTAAGGACACAGTGGATGGGAACAGGACAGGCAAAGCCCTCTCCATGTCAGCAGCCACCTTAATAGGTGACAAAGAAAGAAGTGAAAGTCCACTTGTACACACACAGGAGGCAGCAAGAGAGAAACAGCCCTCCTCAGCAATATCAACAATCCAAGTCTGAGATTTCCTGTTGGTCCTTTTCTACTTGTCTGTCAATGTCTAGAATCTCAGTGAAGACACCAATATATTGCAGAAAGTGCCAACAACCACTTGATATTACCTCACTTGCTCTTTTCCCCTTCCCGAATTTTTTCTCTCACTGCCTTTGATCCTAATTTTTCTCATCTCTAAACAGCTACAAGTAGGCTATAGGCAGGGGAAAACAGAAGGAACACCCAGGGGAAAACTGATCTCTACTTGTACCCCATTTCATGGTCCCCATCATAGTGATGTGATTCTCTTTCATTGACCTCAATCTTTAACTGATATTAGAAGTACAGCTTTCTGGTGTATCCTCTCCATAAAGACCATTCAAACATTTTTAGAAAGATTTTTCCATGGGCTACTGTTAATAAACTGTGCATATCCTCCAATCCACTCACAAAAGAACAATTTTTAATATCCAGTATGATGAACTCTGATCATAGGGCTGTTTCCTTCCATGGTGATCCCATAAATCCCTCTCCTCAGGCAAGGTCACTTAGGCAGATACTGTTTGGTCTAGGAAGGGTTAAAACAAATGTGATTTATGTGCTGCTTTCTGCTCCTGGATGGTTCACATCTGGCCAGTCCACCAGCACCTACATGACATCTGGACAAGCAGCAGCTACTGGGAGATGCTGAGATCCCACAGCTGTAACAGAGTAACAGGTGAAGTTTTGTGTGTTGAGAATGTAATTTGTGATGTTTCTCCACCTGCCACTCACGTACACACACTTTATCTGTACTTCATGGGATTTCAAAGGCTGTCTGTCAGACAAGAAAATTAATTAGTCAATAGGTATTCCTCACAGTCGCTTGTGATGAATTTAAAGCTTTGGAGAGCATCAGCTTTAACAGCAGTGCCTGTTTTTCTCAAAGTCTTGGTGATAATTGCTCCATGTTTTATTTAACTAGTGATGAGACGAGGCTGAAGTCTATGTTTCATTTTGCCACTCTTCTTCTTTGATGTGAGACTCTGGTCCTTCATTTAAAATAGGGGTTCTTATTTTCCCGTAACAAAACCCACACCTGCTGATACAGTCAGAGACTGATCCGACCAAGTGAGTCAGATTCATTGCCCCTCACTACAAGACACATGCCAAGGTGTTGGAGCCTGTCCAGAGAAGGACAAAGAGCTGGGGAAGGGTCTGGAGCACAAGTCTGATAAGGAGCTGAGGGAATTGGGGGTGTTTAGCCTGGAGAAAAGGAGGCTCAGGGGAGAATTTATCACTTTCTACAACTTCCAGGCACGAGGTTGCACAATTTAGCAATTGAACTGTAAGTTCTTCAGGTGAATACCAGTATTTTGTCCCCATCTTAAATGGGACTTGTACAGTGACTGGCATAAGGGGGTCTCATCCCATTTGCTCATATCAGCATCAAACAACACCTGGAGCCAGTTTTAGGAGTCAACACGACCCCTCAGAGTAAGAGCTCAAAGCCAGAGCTGCACTGGAGAAATGGGCCATGACAGCTAACGCATTTCTGGGTAGTTTTAAACCACCTCTGCATGGAATTGTAAATCCTGGGTCTGGCAGTCCAAAAATATGACAGATTGGTTTGCATTTATTAAGGAATTCACATTCCTTCATGGTTTTAGGCAGCTGGCTTCACTGTGACAAGCAGGTGAGCAATTTTAAAGAAAATTTCTCCAGCATGCAAATCTTTCACTAAGTAGGTTCTTAATTTTCATGCACATTGACATCAGTTCCTTGGTTTTATACAGGCTGTGCAGAAAACGGAGACACACCAGAAAATAGGAGATACCACAGGCTACTTCCAACATCTGAACATAAATTCTACCACATGAGACTGTGACAATCTCTCTGTATTCCAGTACACATTTCTCTTTGTGAAAGGGGCTTGGTGCATTAAAAATACTTTGGACCACTATTTTAGGATATTTTAGCTCATGCCCTACAAGTCCTCTTTTTTCTCCCCTCTAACTGAAAAGAAAGCCAAGGGTATCAAGACCAGGCATCTCTGTCTCCCACTGGACAAAAGAATTTTGTATCATGTATTCAACTACAATGGCCTGAATTTCGAATTTCACACACAAAATATCCTCAGCCCCGTGTCTGAAAACAATAAGTAGTTTTAAATTATACCATGCAGCCCAAAAAGTCAGCCAGCCATGAAGAAAAGGCAACCCTCCCTCTACAAATAACAGGACTGACCTTTTCCACAGCAAGATATAATGCACCATCAATGTTCAACATTTTAAAGTAATATCTGAGCTCTAAAAACAGAGTGCCCAGGCCTTGGGCCCATAATCCAGAAACACCAAAACCAGAGCTCCTATTCACCAGGTGCTCATCATTCCACAGTATCAGCAACAGCAGTGACTTTTCCAATGATTCAAAGGGCCCATCAAGTTTTCTCCTCCATCAAAGGCACTGAATACTTGTTACTTTGTAAAAGTCTGGAATACCTAGGTCCAAATCCCAGTTGAATTCCTGACCTTATTGAACTCAGAAGTTGATTTCTACCTTTGCAATGGAAAAACAGGTTGAAGGCCAAAACCCTCAAAACTGAAGAAAACCAGATTCTTCATCAAAGTGTATATTTCTTGGTCATAAAAAACAAAGGGTTCCTGTCCCAGAGGATCTTCTACTGCCTTCCTGCATAGTCAGTGATCTTGTCTGTCTTTGACTCCCCACAGCCTGGCCAGCCCACACCACAGTTCCATGTTCTGCATGGAAAACCTTTTTGCACATATTGCTGGTAACTCATCTATGCATTGAGATTAAAAAACAAAAAACAAAAAGGCTTCAGTGTCTATTTGGCCACAAACACTGTTTTTCATTCTGCATTCTGGAGGCAGGGTATTTGATGATCCAGCACAAAGCAGCTAGTCCAGGAACAACTCATCTTAGCCATTTGTAGCATCTTACCTGCACAAAACAAACAGCCCAGAACAAAACACAACCATGCCACATCTGGGTCTGCCCCCAACCCTGCATGGACAGGCATGCACTGGGATCAATGCTCTGCAGCCAGCTGGATTTTTTTCCCTTTGTGCCCAAACAATTTAGAGGAAAAGGAAGAAGAGATTTTCAGTGCAGCAGGGTCTCACAATCAGATTTTTTTCAGTACATTCTGGGATGGGAGGATGGCTCTCCTCCCCCCTCTCAGCAGGTCAGTCATCCTGGAAAGAAGTGGGATGGAAAGCTCAACTCCTGATTTAAAATCATTTCAAGCTGAGGTTTTGCCAGAGGAATCACAGCTGTGACATGCCCACCACTCTAACCATGGTGAATGAATCTGGCCATGAATCGTTAAGCTCCCCAAGCATCCACTGCTCTCAGCCTGCTACTAATCACTCAAAAATCTGGCTCTTCGGTCTATTTGTCATAAGAAATTGCTCCAATTCAAAAGGATGAGCTGGAAGTTTAATATTAATCAAAACAGGGCACGTACCAGCAGATATTCAGTTTAAGCCTAAGTGTGAGATAAAAGAAAATAATTACGTTCACCAAATTCTACACTGACACGAGAAAAATGCCTCACCAGGGTCAAGGCCAAGCAGAGGCAGCCACCAGCCACCTCTTCCCAGCCACTGTGGGGCTGGAGCACACGCAGAAGTGGAGTTTGATGTATTTTTTTTTGTCCAAGAGCATTGTTGGTCCAGCCAAAGCACAAGTGAGCTGCAAAAAAAATTCCTTTCAGGGGCATCTTACTTGGCTGCAGATATTGGATTAGTCACCTAAACTGTTATCCAGGCTGCAGTGAGAAGTGGGAATTTGGGGGCCATAATTCATTTAATCTTAAGGCAGTTGTCCAGAGCAGATTAAATGAAACATCATTATAACTGGGAGATGGGAAGGACACCTGGCTGTGGGGCTCACAGCAGGAGTGGGGCAGCAGCAGCACCCTGGGGCTCACCAGGGCTGAGATGAGTTGGAAACAGCTTAATTTAAAGCCTGGCAATATCTGAGCAGCTCCTTCCTTTGGAAACCCAGTCCTTGTTTCCAGACAAACCTGTTCAGCCCATTTCCAATTAATTAAGTTCTGCTTTAAAACCAGTAACGGTGTGGCTGCACTCTGCAATTGTCCTCCAGTGTCAAAAAAATGATACATGTGTTAATATCCTGCACATTTTAGGCTCTGAGAAGCAAACTGACCCTGTGGAACAGTCATTAGTTGTTTTTTAATTAACTGCTCCACAATTTCTCCCAGATCTTGCAACAACTTGCAGAAATGGGGAAGCAAAGCAGCTCAGCAATAAATGGCAGCAGTTGTGTTCATATGCCAGAACAACTTTTGTTCTCATGGATGTTTGTCACAAGGCTGTCTCCCTTCTACCAGCACCAAATCTACATCAAATGGAGTTTTTAAAACAATGTAATGAGAGTACTCACCATTAAACTCCCATCTTCATTAGTATCTCATTTAAGTGCTGAATTTATATCCCGAAGCATCCTTAATTTATTGATTGTTTCTAGGAGGGTTTTTCTCCCACATTATTTTTCTTTCTATTTAGCATCAATTAGTGGAATCTGGGCAATGATTTGGATTCAGGTTTTGACATGGAGGGCTACAGATGTTCAAATGATTTTACTAAGATGACACCAATGATCTCATAGGCAAAATTTCAAAACTGAAGGCTCCACCAAGACACAGCCACCCTTGTCCAGAGCCCTCAAATGCACTGAGCAAGGCAGTCAGAGCCTATCCCCTCTCTCCTGCCCCAGGCATTGGATGGAGTTGATCAGGCATGCATTATGAAAAAAAACACTTGAAAGACCCTGGAAAACCATTACAAGTTCCTTTTTACATTGCTTAAATGTCTGATAGACAAAATCTGGGAAGAAAGAGATTCACAGAGGTAAGGAAATGACCTTTCAGACCCCACACTAGTACCAGGAATGGAGATCAGGAGAACACCTAGAGCATCCATCCCCTCTGCCAGCTCACAGTGCAGCTTTCCCACCTGCTGAGGCTGCTGATGGAACATGGGCACACAGCCTCAGAAGGGCAGCCCACAGAGAGAGCTCTAAGGAGCTCTAGAAACTCCTGGGTAGCTGCAGTAACCTTCAAGACTTCATTTGGCCACAAACCCAGGAAAGGGCTCAGCCAAAACCATCACACAACACCCCCTTTTCTCCAGAAACTAAATAGCAAAGGGAGTGAATGCTTACAAGAAGGGAAGGAGGCAGCATTTTTAAAGTGAGACATAAAAAGCCTGGAAAGACTATGAGATCAACTAGGACCTTCTAATGACTGATCTAATCCCCCAAACCTCAACAGCTGCCATCTCCTCAGCTAACTCACTGCTGGTCTTCCAGCAGCTGATTGTGTGGGACAAACCTTGCTGAATGATCTTATCCAGAGCTAAACTTACAGTGTCCCTGGTCACACAGTCTCTTTCTGCTGGACTGGAGTGAACAGCAATACCAGCAAAGAAAACCAAAAAGGTAAAAAAAATCTTTTAAGAAAAGCACTTCACTGAAACCTCAATTGCATCAAAATATATGCAGCTTGAACAACTTGTCTTTGATTGATATACTCTCCTACCTAACACCAGGCTCTCCCATTTCCCTCTCTGGAGGAGGGGAAAAATGGGACACCCCCATCACTTCAAACCTGCCTCATTAGAGCCTCAGATGTTACTAGTTTCTTCCTGACCACCAGTTCAGAGCCTGCTGGAAATGGGGTAAATAACTCTGGTAACACCCTTAATTACAGCCTCCTGGCAATGCCTTCTGCAGTGCTGTCAGAAGGGAGCTGCCCTGGATGCAGGAAGCATCACTCAGGGTAAATGTGCTGCCTGTTTAGAACAGGAGGTTGCTCTGAGTCAGAAAATAAGTGGGGAAAAAATCAATTCCGAAATTGAGACCATTCACCAGCATCACTTGGAAGGCCTAATAATAGGGCAGTACTTGGACCTGCTCTTATGTGAATCAATTCTTGATCTCTGCCCTGGGAGGGGAGGCTGTGGTCCATCCCATTACCCCAGGAAGTCTCATGTTCTCACCCTGGCACAAAACAGGTCCCCACTCAGCACCCACAGCCACACCTGCATTTGTTGTTCTGCTGCTTCAGAAACCTCCCTGGAGCTGTGCAGGGACAGAGATGGGTGTTTATCAGCAGTGGAACACACAAAGCCAGCCCCAGTGTGGATGTGAGCAGCTGTGCAGCCATGGCTGTATCACACAATGGAGAAACACACACCCACAGGAAGGACAGAATTTCCAACTCCCATCTTCCCTTCTTCCCCCATTCCCCTCAGATCAGCCCCTGAGTGGCATTTGGCAGTGGCATCACCTGCATTACTTTGGTTTTGGCCCCAGACAAGTTGCAGCCCAGAGCACCCAGTGGTTCAGAATAAAGGAGAGTCTGTCTCCAACAACTTCCACCAACCATGTTGATGAGGAAAGGCCAGTGAAACTGAGGGGAAGAGGTTCCAGGAGCTCCCCACCACCACAGATGCTGCCCCATGTGTTACATTGCCCTCTTCTGCTGCAAGAGGTTGTGTGACAATCATGTTGTAAATAAATCAAGGGCTGAAGTAGCACCTGCCCTAAAGAAATAGGGAGCTTCAAATGTACAGCTCTGGAATCTTGACTTCAGGAAAGCAGCAAAAACAAAGCTCAAACCCACTCAGTTGCTCAGTGGTAACCTCACAGAGCAACGTTGCATGGTACACACAAAGCATCATTTGAGGTTAAATGTGACCCCTGGGAAAAGAATGTGTCAAAGTGCTGCAGCTGCCCAAAATGTTCCCATTTCCAGTTCACAAATCCCAAAGAGCTGCCAGAAATAAAGAAATGCTCAGCAGGCCCTAAGGCATCAAACCAAACCCTCACTCCCTAGCAGGAGCAGTACAGATTATGCTTGAAGGGAGAACAGATAGATGGAGAATAAAAAAATACCAGGAAGTGTTTTGATGAGTTTCTATGAACTTGAAAAATCCTATCATTGGCTATAAAGTCACTGAGGAGATTGTGAATGGTGATTGTGCAGCTCTACAAGGTAATTTATCTCCCTGACCAGTACTTCGTAAACTGTCTACTGAACTGCCCTCTGTTAAAACTAAAGATATACAGACACTTGTAAACCTTATCGAGGGGAAAACAACACAGATAATTTTACACATTTAAATGAAAACCAGATTCTTAGCTTTTCCAGGGAATGAAAATGTCAGCTCTGCTACCAGGGTCCAGTCACCCATGGAAGGGGGGCCAGGAACAGCAAAGCTGAAAAATTACTTGAAAAATGATGCATGTGGCTGCTCCCACTCCTCCCAGTTGTAGCAGAAAACTGTTGGTTACTCTGCTAATTTTTTCAGCAACTTTACCAAGGCATGTCAAAAAAGCAAATTATTTTTGTGCTGCAG